>NC_091465.1:90118227-90155727 GCF_027789765.1 Dendropsophus ebraccatus
AGGAGCTGAGATACAGTTACAGCTGCACAGTCCTCTCTATCCCCTCCCTGCACTCATCTCTATGATCATAGAGAGAACTGTGCGGTCATACAGATACAGCTGCACAGTCCTCTCTATCCCCTCCCTGCACTCATCTCTATGATCATAGAGAGAACTGTGTGGTCATACAGATACAGCTGCACAGTCCTCTCTACCCCCTCCCTGCATTCATCTCTATGATCATAGAGAGAACTGTGCGGTCATACAGTTACAGCTGCACAGTCCTCTCTATCCCCTCCCTGCATTCATCTCTATGATAATGACATAGGAACATGGAGATTTAAGGGTTTTCAATGCCATGATTGCTTATGGACCCTCTCTGAGATGTTGTTGACTTTAGTAGGACCTGCATATATGTCATACCCCATCCAATAATGCCCCGGAAGGGGCAGGAAGCCATCGTTAGGAGATAGGAAACCCTTCTAATCACAGTCATCCCCTGCCCACCTCTGTGACACCCGACCACCTCTATAGCAACCGACCCCCTCTATGACACTCTAACCCCCCTCTATGGCCCCCGACCCCCTCTGTGACACCCGACCACCTATGTGAAACCTGACCACCTCTGACACCTGACCACCTCTGTGACACCCGACCACCTCTATAGCAACCAACCACCTCTATAGCAACCGCCCCCCTCTATGACACCCAACCCCCTCCATGACATCCGACCACATGGTCTTAGCATTATGATGATGCCAGGTTATTGCTCCTCCTGGGTCCTCACACCTACATTCCTATTGTTCTTATTTCTCAATTTTTTGTAAATATCTCAGTGATGTTTATTTAATTTTTTCTCATTAACTTTTTTCTATATTTCTTTTCTACATATCCTTTTATATTACCCAACTTCCTCATGTGAGCAGCATTGTTATACCTGTGAGGCCCATGTTATACCTGTGAGGCCCATGTTATACCTGTGAGGCCCATGTTATACCTGTGAGGCCCATGTTATACCTGTGAGGCCCATGTTATACCTGTGAGGCCCATGTTATACCTGTGAGGCCCATGTTATACCTGTGAGGCCCATGTTATATCTGAGAGTCCCATGTTATACCTGTGAGGCCCATGTTATACCTGTGAGGCCCATGTTATATCTGAGAGGCCCATGTTATACCTGTGAGGCCCATGTTATATCTGAGAGTCCCATGTTATACCTGTGAGGCCCATGTTATACCTGTGAGGCCCATGTTATACCTGTGAGGCCCATGTTATACCTGTGAGGCTCCTGTTATACCTGTGAGGCCCATGTTATACCTGTGAGGTCCATGTTATACCTGTGAGGCCCATGTTATACCTGTGAGGCCCATGTTATACCTGTGAGGTCCATGTTATACCTGTGAGGCCCATGTTATACCTGTGAGGCCCATGTTATACCTGTGAGGCCCATGTTATACCTGTGAGGCCCATGTTATACCTGAGAGGCCCATGTTATATCTGAGAGGCCCATGTTATACCTGTGAGGCTCCTGTTATACCTGTGAGGCCCATGTTATACCTGTGAGGCCCATGTTATACCTGTGAGGCCCATGTTATACCTGTGAGGCCCATGTTATACCTGTGAGGCTCATGTTATACCTGTGAGGCTCCTGGTATACCTGTGAGGCTCCTGTTATACCTGTGAGGCTCCTGTTATACCTGTGAGGCCCATGTTATACCTGTGAGGCCCATGTTATACCTGTGAGACCCATGTTATACCTGTGAGGCCCATGTTATACCTGTGAGGCTCCTGTTATACCTGTGAGGCCCATGTTATACCTGTGAGGCCCATGTTATACCTGTGAGGTCCATGTTATACCTGTGAGGCCCATGTTATACCTGTGAGGCCCATGTTATACCTGTGAGGCCCATGTTATACCTGTGAGGCCCATGTTATACCTGTGAGGCCCATGTTATACCTGTGAGGCCCATGTTATACCTGTGAGGCCCATGTTATACCTGTGAGGCTCCTGTTATACCTGTGAGGCTCATGTTATACCTGTGAGGCCTATGTTATACCTGTGAGGCCCATGTTATACCTGTGAGGCCCATGTTATACCTGTGAGGCTCCTGTTATACCTGTGAGGTCCATGTTATACTTGTGAGGCTCCTGTTATACCTGTGAGGCCCATGTTATACCTGTGAGGCCCATGTTATACCTGTGAGGCCCATGTTATACCTGTGAGGCCCATGTTACACCTGTGAGGCCCATGTTATACCTGTGAGGCCCATGTTATACCTGTGAGGCCCATGTTATACCTGTGAGGCTCATGTTATACCTGTGAGGTCCATGTTATATCTGAGAGGCCCATGTTATATCTGTGAGGCCCATGTTACACCTGTGAGGCCCATGTTATACCTGTGAGGCCCATGTTATACCTGTGAGGCCCATGTTATACCTGCGAGGCCCATGTTATACCTGCGAGGCCCATGTTATATCTGCGAGGCTCCTGTTATACCTGTGAGGCCCATGTTATACCTGTGAGGCCCATGTTATACCTGTGAGGCCCATGTTATACCTGTGAGGCCCATGTTATACCTGTGAGGCCCATGTTATACCTGTGAGGCCCATGTTATACCTGTGAGGCCCATGTTATACCTGCGAGGCCCATGTTATACCTGCGAGGCCCATGTTATATCTGCGAGGCTCCTGTTATACCTGTGAGGCCCATGTTATACCTGTGAGGCCCATGTTATACCTGCGAGGCCCATGTTATACCTGCGAGGCCCATGTTATACCTGCGAGGTCCATGTTATACCTGCGAGGCCCATGTTATACCTGTGAGGCCCATGTTATACCTGTGAGGCCCATGTTATACCTGTGAGGCCCATGTTATACCTGTGAGGCCCATGTTATACCTGTGAGGCCCATGTTATATCTGTGAGGCCCATGTTATACCTGTGAGGCCCATGTTATATCTGAGAGTCCCATGTTATACCTGTGAGGCCCATGTTATACCTGTGAGGCCCATGTTATATCTGTGAGGCCCATGTTATACCTGGGAGGCCCATGCTATACCTGTGAGGCCCATGCGTCCCCGGCCCACAATGCACCAGTGATGGATGAATAATGCGGAGCGCTTTTATTGTATACCATGTATCAGTAACCATAGTTACTCCTCCCGTAGTTCCCCCCGTAATCTGAGGACCTGTAACCAGACACCGCACTGTGCAAAACTACAAAATAGAGAATGAGCCCAGAAACTTCCAGGAGGAGCCCGATCACCAGAGCCGCGATGTTCAGCGTGAAGGCCCGGCGGGAGTTCTTGGCCGCCGCCTCTTGGTCGCGAGCGTCATTGTCGGATCTCGTCTGCAAAAGATGGAGAGAAAGAGGTAAAAAATCCAAAATGGCAGCACGCCGCAGAGGAAAGATCCTGGTGTTCATTGATCCATTGTGAACAAGACGCAACGTTTCCCCGTTACAATAAGGGCTTCTCCAAGCATGGTGCTGCGGGCGGGGGTCAGCACCCTGCAATATGCCGCCCCACAGTGGGAGGTACTGGTAAGATATAATTCTATAATGGATGGGGGAGGGGCATCACAACAAACACGGATCAGCCTATCTCAGCAAGTTGGTTCTTCATGATGCCTCACCGGAGACTCCGACTCCTAGAAGACAGAAGATGACCCCCCACCCACCCCCGCTGCCATAAACAAACATGTAGCATGTAGAATATCGGTCAGACCAGACACCCACTGACTTATACAGACCCCAGACCAGACCCCAATCATCTGATACAGACCCCCATCATCTGATACAGACCCCAGACCAGACGCCATCATCTGATACAGACCCCAGACCAGACCCCCATCTACTGATACAGACCCCAGACCAGACCCCCATCTACTGATACAGACCCCAGAAGAGACCCCTATCTACTGATACAGACCCCAGACCAGACCCCCATTATCTGATACAGACCCCAGACCAGACGCCATCATCTGATACAGACCCCAGACCAGACCCCCATCTACTGATACAGACCCCAGACCAGACCCCCATCTACTGATACAGACCCCAGACCAGACCCCCATCTACTGATACAGACCCCAGACCAGACCCCCATCTACTGATACAGACCCCAGAAGAGACCCCTATCTACTGATACAGACCCCAGACCAGACCCCCATTATCTGATACAGACCCCAGACCAGACGCCATCATCTGATACAGACCCCAGACCAGACCCCCATCTACTGATACAGACCCCAGACCAGACCCCCATCTACTGATACAGACCCCAGACCAGACCCCCATCTACTGATACAGACCCCAGACCAGACCCCCATCTACTGATACAGACCCCAGAAGAGACCCCCATCTACTGATACAGACCCCAGACCAGACCCCCATCTACTGATACAGACCCCAGAAGAGACCCCTATCTACTGATACAGACCCCAGACCAGACCCCCATTATCTGATACAGACCCCAGACCAGACCCCCATCTACTGATACAGACCCCAGACCAGACCCCCATCATCTGATACAGACCCCAGACCAGACCCCCATCATCTGATACAGACCCCCATCATCTGATACAGACCCCAGACCAGACCCCCATCATCTGATACAGACCCCAGACCCCCATCATCTGATACAGACCCCAGACCCCCATCATCTGATACAGACCCCCATCATCTGATACAGACCCCAGACCCCCATCATCTGATACAGACCCCCATCATCTGATACAGACCCCAGACCAGACCCCCATCATCTGATACAGACCCCAGACCAGACCCCCATCTACTGATACAGACCCCAGACCCCATCATCTGATACAGACCCCAGACCAGACCCCCATCATCTGATACAGACCCCAGACCAGACCCCCATCATCTGATACAGACCCCAGACCAGACCCCCATCATCTGATACAGACCCCAGACCAGACCCCCATCATCTGATACAGACCCCCATCATCTGATACAGACCCCCATCATCTGATACAGACCCCAGACCCCATCATCTGATACAGACCCCCATCATCTGATACAGACCCCCATCATCTGATACAGACCCCCATCATCTGATACAGACCCCCATCATCTGATACAGACCCCAGACCCCCATCATCTGATACAGACCCCCATCATCTGATACAGACCCCAGACCAGAAGTTTGAAAACTTAGAATGTTGTAAAATTAAATTCAAAATGAAAATATGAAGATAAACATAATAACAAATACTATAAAAAGCAACTAACACCGGGACACCGATATATTCTACAACATCACAAGCAGGAAAACTATGGGACCCAGACTACACCTACAAGTGTGCCAGGTCCTCTGTATAACACATAACCCCCACATGGAGCAAAAGTAACCAACTATATTGGGCATAATCAGCATTAAATACAACAGAGCAGAGGAGGGAGGCGGCAGAGCAATGCGGAGCGTGTGGTCACGGATGGAAAAGTACAGAGGAAATGGTCCGATATAACGTAACAGCAATATACGGAATAGAAAGCACAAAGTGCCTCTATATCTCGCTGCCAAGCAGAAAACTATATTCCTGTCAGCCGTGTAAGGAGAGGCAGGTGTCACCGCTCATAGTCTCCGCCTCCGTCCCATGACCATGTGACAATGACCGACTGACCCCCCCCAATCCCACTTATTAGTAGTAGTTAAGCATTTTTAGGCTGAGTTCTTTTGGGCACAAAATGAGAGAGAGAGAGAGAGAAAGCGCTAAAATACTAGAAATTCTAAGAATAAAATTAAAAATTTTAATAATAACAATACTACTAAAACTGCAGCTATCAAAAAGCTTCAGTCATGTGACTCCCCCCAATAATGTTGAATTTTTTTGTACTGTCTACAAGTTTTCAAATCAACTGCTGTCAGAAAGTTATATAGATTTGTAATTTAAAAATCTCCAGTCTTCCAGTACTTATCAGCTGCTGTATGTGTGGTATCTCACCACGGGTGTTGCCATTGGTTACACCCTCCGCAAAAGCCTGTACTTTTCTGTATGTAAGTGGTGATGTAGTAGTGATAAAGTTTCGCCACAAGATGTCGCTATTGTAAGTATATGTACAGTTGAAGTATGGAAAGAGTTATTGCTAGAGATGAGCGAACCTGGAGCAGCTGGAGTCCATCCGAACCCGAACTTTCGGCATTTGATTAGCGGTGGCTGCTGTACTTGGATAAAGCCCTAAGGCTATGTGGAAAACATGGATATAGTCATTGGCTGTATCCATGTTTTCCAGACAACCTTAGAGCTTTATCCAAGTTCAGCAGCCACCGCTAATCAAAGGTTGATTGTTCGGGTTCGGATGGACTCGAACCCGGTTCACTCATCTCTAGTTATTGCTTGTTTATGTGTCACATGGATCTGTGGACCAATGAGAACATCTTCTTCTTCTGTGGGTAGAGTGTAGAGGTCTTTGGTGTTGGACTTTGTAGGGGAAGGACACAAGCTAGAACACTCCCTACAGTGGTCCTCTCTGGGCCCTGGCCCTCTGCCAGGTCCCCAGCCTTACTATGCAGTCTTAGTCAGGTTTCCGTATAGTGAGGAAGCAAGACAAGATGAACCTAACAGTTTCTCTTCAAGTAACCTTACTCAGCACTATGCAGTGTTAAAACCCTAACAGGAGAGGACAAGTCAGAGATCATCTCAACCCACGCCGTAGACTAGGAGTCACAGTGTAGGACAGTATCCACAAAGGCAGAAAGCTAGGAACTGATCTGGATAGAGCAAAGTTGCTAGAAGCCTATGAACTCTATCTTGCAGCGCGGTTGTCAGCAGAGAACCCCCAGCATTCCACTCATCCCAGGTAACAAGGTCTGGGGCTTGTGTCACCCACTAGGACGGGTCCCCCGACACTAGTAGGGCAATAGGTGGTTCATTCCAACAAAAGTCGATGCACGGGCACAAGTATTATCTCTCAAGTATTCTTCTATTTCTACCTCCAACATCCCGGCAGAGCATAGTACTACTTGGGTTGGGACTCTCACAACATCCTCCTCTCTGCTCCTCTGGTTCTTCTGTATACCTCTCAACACGCAACCCAGTCGGCACGACTGTACCACTCTCAACACTCTAATCACAGATGTGGATCCTGAACTATTAAGTGTCTTATCAAATGTAAAGTATTCTGTCAATGCAAAGCTGTATGATCTGCTGCATACAAATATCCTGAGAGTAAACGAGATCTTATTTATGATAAAGAGACTCTGTGATTCCTCATCCCACACCAACACAGTACACACACTTCATCCTTGGGACACCTCCCCTTTCTGTGGGTGGCAGTACCAATAGTCCGGGTGGGTCATTACTCCAATTCGTGCCACCGTGACAACAGCCCAAGGGACCCTGCAACAGCCCGGCAGGTCACTGACCGCAGGGGAAAAAGGTGTATCCGGCCCTTTAAAATAAAAGCAGGTGTGCCACCATACCTGTGTGCCCGGCTATATCTGGGCCAACCACCATAGAGCTGGGGGTCACACTTCACCATCTGGCAAGTGACCGGCCATATTGCCTCCATAACACCGCGGGGGTGCACCACATATGTTCTGCAGGAGGTGGTGTATTCTCTCCAGTCTGGCACAGTGCTGTCCATGACAGAGCAGCAGCAAATCCCCATAGAAAACCTCTCCTGCTCTGGACAGTTCCTGACATGTACAGAGGTGGCAGCAGAGAGCACTGTGTCAGACTGGAGAGAATACACCACCTCCTGCAGGACATACAGCATCTGATAAGTACTGGAAGACTGGAGATTTTTACATAGAAGTAAATTACAAATCTATATGAATTTTTGACACTAAATATTTTATAAACTATTTTCTTTTTTTGGAGTGCCCCTTTAAAGTCATTCTGTCACTTTAGAAAACTTTCCATGTGTGATATGAAAAGTTTTGTCGGTCAGGTCTGATTGATGGATATAACTGCTGACGGCTCGATCCGTCTTATTGCAGGCGGCAGACTCCATATACTGAAACAAGCAAATACATTACATGATTGGAGTAAAACTGAACCCCCAGACCCCGACCACTCTACATGTATGACAGCGCAAAAGCTATTTAAAGTGACAGTAATCTGCCGCACCCCCAGAAAAGAATATCTTATAAGTCGAGAACAATTCTTATTATTACTATTCTAGTTGTCAGTCCGTCATCTGTCAGTGTTCTCCTCACTTACCATACATGAAAAGACAATGGCAGCAACTCCAAGGGGACAGCAGCAGCACAGCATGTTCATGATGGACCAGCAGAGATAGTCCTTGTGGCGAGGCTGGATTGGTACCACCTGCCCTCCATTGTTATTCACCACCACCACATTTGTCGATGGTTGTTGGCAGATGAGGGTCTGCTGAACGCTGCGATCCTGCATGGGTGGGTAATAAGCAGGGTAAGGGGCGGGCTGCATGACTGGGGCCACTGAGGGTCCCGGGGTGTATGCGGGTGGTTGATCCCCCAGTTTGCTGGGGTAGGCCTCCGAGAATGATGACTCTTGCATGGTTGTGTGTGACAATGAGATGCTCAGAGGTCATAAGAAAGAAGATATAAACCTGTCACTCCTCCTCCTCAGCATCCAAACCACCCTAGGATCCACCTCACCGAGCACACTGCCAACTGACTGCCCCACAAATTGCAAACTGCACCATGTCTCATCCTCACCCTGAAAATACATTCTAGTTTCATATTATATTCTCTTCACTGCTCCTATATAGAATATAACTATATGCCTCCTATATACAGGAATATAACTACTATAATACTGCTCCTATATACAGGGATATAACTACTATAATACTGCTCCTATATACAGGAATATACTACTATAATACTGCCTCCTATATACAACAATATAACTACTATAATACTGCTCCTATATACAGGAATATACAACTATAATACTGCTCCTATATACAGGGATATAACTACTATAATACTGCCTCCTATATACAGGAATATATCTACTATAATACTGCTCCTATATACAGGAATATAACTACTATAATACTGCTCCTATATACAAGAATATAACTACTATAATACTACTCCTATATACAAGAATATAACTACTATAATACTGCCTCCTATATACAGGAATATAACTACTATAATACTGCTCCTATATACAGGAATATAACTACTATAATACTGCTCCTATATACTGGAATATAACTACTATAATACTGCTCCTATATACAGGAATATACCTACTATAATACTGCTCCTATATACAGGAATATAACTACTATAATACTGCTCCTATATACAGGGATATACTACTATAATACTGCTCCTATATACAGGAATATACTACTATAATACTGCTCCTATATACAGGGATATAACTACTATAATACTGCTCCCTATATACAGGAATATAACTACTATAATACTGCTCCTATATACAGGAATATACCTACTATAATACTGCCCCCTATATACAGGAATATAACTACTATAATACTGCTCCTATATACAGGGATATAACTACTATAATACTGCCTCCTATATACAGGGATATAACTACTATAATACTGCCCCTATATACAGGAATATAATTACTATAATACTGCCCCTATATACAGGAATATACTACTATAATACAGCTCCTATATACAGGGATATAACTACTATAATACCGCTCCTATATACAGGAATATAACTACTATAATACTGCTCCTATATACAGGAATATAACTACTATAATACTGCCTCCTATATACAGGAATATAACTACTATAATACTGCTCCTATATACAGGAATATAACTACTATAATACTGCTCCTATATATAGGAATATAACTACTATAATACTGCTCCTATATACAGGAATATACTACTATAATACTGCCCCCTATATACAGGAATATAACTACTATAATACTGCTCCCTATATACATGAATATAACTACTATAATACTACCCCCTATATACATGAATATAACTACTATAATACTGCCCCCTATATACAGGAATATAACTACTATAATACTGCCCCCTATATACAGGGATATACCACTATCATACTGCTCCTATATACAGGAATATAACTACTATAATACTGCTCCTATATACAGGAATATAACTACTATAATACTGCTTCTATATACAGGAATATAACTACTATAATACTGCTCCTATATACAGGAATATAACTACTATAATACTGCTCCCTATATACAGGAATATAACTACTATAATACTGCTATATACAGGAATATAACTACTATAATACTGCTCCTATATACAGGAATATAACTACTATAATACTGCTATATACAGGAATATAACTACTATAATACTGCTCCTATATACAGGAATATACTACTATAACACTGCTCCTATATACAGGAATATAACTACTATAATACTGCTCCTATATACAGGAATATAACTACTATAATACTGCCTCCTATATACAGGAATATACTACTATAATACTGCTCCTATATACAGGGATATACTACTATAATACCGCTCCTATATACAGGAATATAACTACTATAATACTGCTCCTATATACAGGAATATAACTACTATAATACTGCTCCTATATACAGGAATATACTACTATAATACTGCTCCTATATACAGGGATATACTACTATAATACCGCTCCTATATACAGGGATATACTACTATAATACCGCTCCTATATACAGGAATATAACTACTATAATACTGCTCCTATATACAGGAATATAACTACTATAATACTGCTCATATATACAGGAATATAACTACTATAATACTGCTCCTATATACAGGGATATAACTACTATAATACTGCTCCTATATACAGGAATATACTACTATAATACTGCTCCTATATACAGGGATATACTACTATAATACCGCTCCTATATACAGGAATATAACTACTATAATACTGCTCCTATATACAGGGATATACTACTATAATACTGCTCCTATATATAGGAATATAACTACAATAATACTGCCCCCTATATACAGGAATATAACTACTATAATACTGCTCATATATACAGGAATATATACTACTATAATACTGCCTCCTATATACAGGAATATACTACTATAATACTGCCCCTATATACAGGAATATAACTAGTATAATACTGCTCCTATATACAGGAATATAACTACTATAATACTGCTCCTATATACAGGGATATACTACTATAATACCGCTCCTATATACAGGGATATACTACTATAATACCGCTCCTATATAGAGGAATATAACTACTATAATACTGCTCCTATATACAGGAATATAACTACTATAATACTGCTCCTATATACAGGAATATACTACTATAATACTGCTCCTATATACAGGGATATACTACTATAATACCGCTCCTATATACAGGAATATAACTACTATAATACTGCTCCTATATACAGGGATATACTACTATAATACTGCTCCTATATATAGGAATATAACTACAATAATACTGCCCCCTATATACAGGGATATACTACTATAATACTGCCCCTATATAACTACTATAATACTGCCCCCTATATACAGGAATATACTACTATAATACTGCTCCTATATACAGGAATATAACTACTATAATACTGCTCCTATATACAGGAATATAACTACTATAATACTGCTCCTATATACAGGGATATACTACTATAATACTGCTCCTATATATAGTAATATACTACTATAATACTGCTCCTATATACAGGAATATAGCTACTATAATACTGCCCCTATATAACTACTATAATAGGTAAGATACAGCTGGTTATAATTCCTAATTAGCGTATAGTGCGGTGTCTATTACACTCCTATATACACACAGTTACTATATATATATAGCCCTGGATCCTCTCATCTCCTGGTCGCCATCTTTGCTTCTGGTTTCCTGAGAACATTTGGTGACTGCAGAGAAACGAAACTTATCTCCACCTGGAGGACGGTGATTTGTGCTTTTCTGGTTCTGAAGTTTCTTCATTTCCTCTGAATAACTTTCCGATAGTTATGAAATTAACCCCTCGTGGGTCACACACCGCATCCTGGTATTTGTGTAAGAGGAAAATTCTGTAAAAAGGGTTAAAATTTGTTTAAGAAATAAAAGGGACACTTCACCTGCCTGATCCCCCGTCTGTCCGATCCCCTGCCTACCCAATACACCACCTGCCCGATACTCCACCTGCCTGATCCCCTGCCTACCCAATACACCACCTACCCGATACTCCACCTGCCTGATCCCCTGCCTACCCAATACAACACCTACCCGATACTCCACCTGCCTGATCCCCTACCTACCCAATACACCACCTGCCCGATACTCCACCTGCCTGATCCCCTGCCTACCCAATACACCACCTACCCGATACTCCACCTGCCTGATCCCCTACCTACCCAATACACCACCTACCCGATACTCCACCTGCCTGATCCCCTGCCTACCCAATACACCACCTACCCGATACTCCACCTGCCTGATCCCCTGCCTACCCAATACACCACCTACCCGATACTCCACCTGCCTGATCCCCTGCCTACCCAATACACCACCTGCCCGATACTCCACCTGCCTGATCCCCTGCCTACCCAATACACCACCTGCCCGATACTCCACCTGCCCGATCCCCTGCCTACCCAATACACCACCTGCCCGATCCCCTGCCTACCCAATACACCACCTGCCTGATACTCCACCTGCCTGATCCCCTGCCTACCCAATACACCACCTGCCTGATCCCCTGCCTACCCAATACACCACCTGCCTGATACTCCACCTGCCTGATCCCCTGCCTACCCAATACACCACCTGCCTGATACTCCACCTGCCCGATCCCCTGCCTACCCAATACACCACCTGCCCGATACTCCACCTGCCCGATCCCCTGCCTACCCAATACACCACCTGCCCTATACTCCACCTGCCTGATACTCCACCTGCCCGATACTCCACCTTATCCCCTGCTTACCCAATAGGCAACCTGCCTATTGGGTAGGTTGCTCCATCTGCCCGATACCCCACCTGCCCGATACTCCACCTGCCTGATACTCCACCTGCCCAATACCCCACTTGCCCGATACTCCACCTGCCTGATACTCCACCTGCCCGATACCCCACCTGCCTGATCCCCTGCCTACCCAATAGGCAACCTGCCTGATACTCCACCTGCCCGATACCCCACGTGCCTGATCCCCTGCCTACCCAATAGGCAACCTGCCTGATTCTTCATCTGCCCGATATCCCACCTGCCCGATACTCCACCTGCCCGATACCCCACCTGCCTGATCCCCTGCCTACCCAATAGGCAACCTGCCTGATTCTCCATCTGCCCGATAATCCATCTGCCCGATACTCCACCTGCCCAATACTCCACCTGCCCGATACCCCACCTGCCCAGTACTCCACCTGCCCGATGCTCCACCTGCCTGATCCTCTGCCTACCCAATAGGCAACCTGCCTGATACTCTACCTGCCTGATACTCCACCTGCCCGATATTCCACCTGCCTGATCCCCTGCCTACCCAATACACCACCTGCCTGATACTCCATCTGCCTGATACTCCACCTCCTCTGAAGTGTATACTGTGAGATAAACTAGTTTATGTGAGTTCTAGTCAGTATTTCTATACCAAGAGAGTGTATCAGAGTTAGTCATGCTAACGTTACCCCAGGGCCTGGCCAGGAGGCCAGGTCCCCTGCCCGGGACCTTATGCTAAAGTGTCTCCTCCATGATGAATCCTCAGCTGGGGTAACTCCCACAACAGGGATGAACCATGCCTTTCTCTGGGGGGGACCAGTAGGGTAGCTACAGTGGTCGCAGGGGTCACAGCCAGGGGGGCCCGGCAGGCTATTCCTGTCTCCTCATCTGTTTCACCAACACATTATCTGACTATAAACAGGGAGAAAGTCATAAAGGAAAGACTGAGATCTCTCCTCTTCTCACATGCATTCCTGGCTTTAGTTTATAACAATCTGTCAGATAATCTGTGTGTGTAATAGGGCCCTAAGTCTTTATGTATTACAGCAGGTCAGGTTTAACCCTTCTACTGCTGCTAATGTAACAGAAGGATCTGGAGGGAAGCAGTCAAAGGGTTAAACCTGAGCTGCTGTAGTAAAAGCCGCAGATAATGAGACAGGATCGGCCGGAGAAGAGAGGGCCGTGTATGTGTCCGAGATACACAATACACATGTGAGAGCAGCACGGCTACAGCAGACATAGCCTAGAAGGGCACCTGTCATTTGGAAAAAAAACTTTTGACATATGTCTATGATGTCTCTATGATGTCTCTATGATGTCTCTATGATATGTCCATGATGTCTCTATGATGCCTCCATGATGTCTCTATGATGTGTCTATGATGTCTCTATGATATGTCCATGATGTCTCTATGATGTGTCTATGATGTCTCTATGATGTACTGTATCTATGATGTCTCTATGATGTGTCTATGATGTCTCTATGATATGTCCATGATGTCTCTATGATGTGTCTATGATGTCTCTATGATGTACTGTATCTATGATGTCTCTATGATGTGTCTATGATGTCTCTATGATGTATCTATGATGTCTCTATGATGTCTCTATGATGTACTGTATCTATGATGTCTCTATGATGTGTCTATGATGTCTCTATGATGTGTCTATGATGTCTCTATGATGTGTCTATGATGTACTGTATCTATGATGTCTCTATGATGTGTCTATGATGTCTCTATGATATGTCCATGATGTCTCTATGATGTGTCTATGATGTCTCTATGATGTGTCCATGATGTCTCTATGATGTGTCCATGATGTCTCTATGATGTGTCTATGATGTGTCTATGATGTCTCTATGATGTGTCCATGATGTGTCCATGATGTCTCTATGGTATGTCTATGATGTCTCTATGATGTGTCTATGATGCCTCCATGATGTCTCTATGATGCCTCCATGATGTCTCTATGATGTATCTATGATGTCTCTATGATGTGTCTATGATGTCTCTATAATGCCTCTATGATGTGTCTATGATGTCTCTATGGTATGTCTATGATGCCTCCATGATGTGTCTATGATGCCTCCATGATGTCTCTATGATGTATCTATGATGGCTCTATGGTATGTCTATGATGTCTCTATGATGTGTCCATGATGTCTCTATGATGTCTCTATGATGTGTCCATGATGTCTCTATGATGTGTCCATGATGTCTCTATGATGTCTCTATGATGCCTCCATGATGTCTCTATGATGTATCTATGATGTCTCTATGATGTGTCTATGATGTCTCTATAATGCCTCTATGATGTGTCTATGATGTCTCTATGATGTGTCTATGATGTCTCTATGGTATGTCTATGATGTCTCTATGATGTCTCTATGATGTGTCTATGATGTCTCTATGATGTGTCCATGATGTCTCTATGATGAGCCCATGATGTGTCTATGATGTCTTTATGATGCCTCCATGATGTGTCTATGATATGTCTATGATATGTCTATGATGTGTCTATGATGTGTCCATGATGTCTCTATTACATGTCTCTATGATGTGTCTATGATGTCTCTATGATATGTCTATGATGTGTCTGATTTGTCTCTATGATATCTCTATGACATGTCACTATGATGTCTCTTTGAGATGTCTATATGATATTTCAATGATGTCTCTATGACATGTCTCTATGAGATCTCTCTATGATGTCTCTATGATATAATGTAATGAGTAATGTGAGCGAGGCCAGTGTAATGTCTGACACTAATATTACAGCCGGGAGATGAGTCGTGCAGAGAGCAGCGATGTCCGGCAGGTCTTACTAGAGATACAGCTGACAAATCACAGCAATCACTGAGCGCTCACAAATCACAGAAATCACTGAGCGCAAAGAGATCAGTGAAAAAATTCCAATGACGTATTAATCAAGAGTCTCCACTGATGCCGACAAAAATCTGAATATGCAAAAAAGGAGTCCGTGGAGCCACAGGGTGGCCCCTTTTTGCCAACGTCTAACTCAAGGTGCGAGTATTGTGACATGACAAGGGCTTGCCAAGGCAGGAATAGATGGACAGACAGATGCCCCGGGGCATCCATCCACAGACAGCCGCCCCAGGGCATCCATCCACAGACAGCCGCCCCAGGGCATCCATCCACAGACAGCCGCCCCAGAGCATCCATCCACAGACAGCCACCCCGGGGCATCCATCCACAGACAGCCACCCCGGGGCATCCATCCACAGACAGCCGCCCCGGGGCATCCATCCACAGACAGCCGTTTCGGGGTATTTTCCCCTCATCAGTGTGGAGCAGTATTCTGGCTAGTTGGGACAATGACAAATCAACCAACAAAACACTGCCCGAAACGGCTGTCTGTGGATGGATGCCCCGGGGCGGCTGTCTGTGGATGGATGCCCTGGGGCGGCTGTCTGTGGATGGATACCCCGATGCAGCGGTCTGTGGATGGATGCCCCGGGGCGGCTGTCTGTGGATGGATGCCCCAGGGCGGCTGTCTGTGGATGGATGCCCCGGGGCGGCTGTCTGTGGATGGATGCCCCGGGGTGGCTGTCTGTGGATGGATGCCCCGGGGTGGCTGTCTGTGGATGGATGCCCTGGGGCGGCTGTCTGTGGATGGATGCCCTGGGGTGGCTGTCTGTGGAAGGACGCCCCGGGGCGGATGTCTGTGGATGGATGCCCGGGGGCGGCTGTCTGTGGATGGGTACCCCAGGGCGCATGTCTGTGGATGGATGCCCTGGGGCGGATGTCTGTGGATGGGTACCCCGGGGCGGCTGTCTGTGGATGGGTACCCCGGGGCGGCTGTCTGTGGATGGGTACCCCGGGGCGGCTGTCTGTGGATGGATGCCCTGGGGCGGCTGTCTGTGGATGGATGCCCCGGGGTGGCTGTCTGTGGATGGATGCCCCGGGGTGGCTGTCTGTGGATGGATGCTCTGGGGCGGCTGTCTGTGGATGGATGCCCTGGGGCGGCTGTCTGTGGATGGACGCCCCGGGGTGGATGTCTGTGGATGGATGCCCGGGGGGCGGCTGTCTGTGGATGGGTACCCCAGGGCGCCTGTCTGTGGATGGATGCCCTGGGGCGGATGTCTGTGGATGGGTACCCCGGGGCGGCTGTCTGTGGATGGGTACCCCGGGGCGGCTGTCTGTGGATGGGTACCCCGGGGCGGCTGTCTGTGGATGGATGCCCTGGGGCGGCTGTCTGTGGATGGATGCCCTGGGGCGGCTGTCTGTGGATGGATGCCCCGGGGTGGCTGTCTGTGGATGGATGCCCCGGGGTGGCTGTCTGTGGATGGATGCCCTGGGGCGGATGTCTGTGGATGGATGCCCCGGGGTGGCTGTCTGTGGATGGATGCCCTGGGGCGGCTGTCTGTGGATGGATGCCCCGGGGCGGCTGTCTGTGGATGGATGCCCTGGGGCGGCTGTCTGTGGATGGATGCCCTGGGGTGGCTGTCTGTGGATGGATGCCCCGGGCCGGCTGTCTGTGGATGGATGCCCTGGGGCGGCTGTCTGTGGATGGATGCCCCGGGGCGGCTGTCTGTGGATGGATGCCCTGGGGTGGATGTCTGTGGAATGATGCCCCGGGGCGGCTGTCTGTGGATCTATTCCTGCCTTGGCAAGCCCTTGTCATGATCGCAATACTCGCACCTTAATTAATACAAGAATTAATACACGAGAAGAGACGATGACAGAAAGGTGAGATTCATTACCCAATACCATTCCAGATGGAGCGCGATGAAGGAAAAACTGGCTAAATATTGGCCAATTCTATTAACAGACCCCACATTAAAAAAATATCAAGAAGAGGAAAGAACTCAAAAGACATCCGAGTCCACAGTCACTACAGACCATCAAAACCAGGTGAGAGATTTGTATCCAAGGGCCCGAAATGGGGGTGCACCCCGTGTGGGAGGTATGGCGCTTGTCCCAATATAATTAAAGCAGAGGACTTTGACACAATGGATTTCATGCAATACAAGAGGTGTGATATATTCTGCGAGCTGCCCATGCCCCATGATATACATCAGAAGGACAACACGTCAACTCAAGGTCAGGGACATACTGGGGTCTGAAAAAGGGAATCATGTAGAGACATTAAAACCAGTGGCGAGACACTTTAAATGACACCACAATTGTGACCCCACCTTATTATTGTGACCCCACCTTATTATTGTGACCCCACCTTATTATTGTGACCCCACCTTATTATTGTGACCCCACCTTATTATTGTGACCCCACCTTATTATTGTGACCCCACCTTATTATTGTGACCCCACCTTATTCTGAGTCAAGGGTATTGACCGGATTGTCTGTGACATACGAGGAGGTGACATCACCAAAAGATTGGGCCAATGGGAGAGTAAGTGGATCTGGAGATTAAAGACATTACATCCTCAAGGTCTAAATGAAGTGATGATGAGCTTTGCGCCATTTCTCTGAGCAATTTAAAAACCTCTCAGCAGGATGTTTTTAATCATTTGTTTTTATGCATGTTTTTAATATTTTGTTTCTTTATTTCATAGTAACAACAGTGGTCTATGTTATTATTGAAAATGGAGGTCGGAGAGATGGAAGAGAGACTGGGATGTGGAGACAGAATGATATGGGAAGAGACTGTGATACTATGAAATGGACACGGTCTAATTTAATCGCATTTCTTTATATATTTTTTATTCATTTTTATTTTTTCATCATTTTTCTTACATTGTAATAATTCACACATTATAAAGTTTTTTTTCCCCACTTTATAATAGCACCAATGCACTTTTTTGTCTAAAGAATAATTGGACACATATTCACACATACATGCATTTGTTTGCACATTGATGCGTTTTTTTTTGCACATGAGCAGCACTTGATGCACTTTATATTTGCACACTTTGATACACACCATATGAGGCTTTCTTTTTTTGATTTTTCCATGTTTTTATGTTTTTTTTTTAGAAATGAATAGGATTTTGCAGTGTAGTGCTATAACCCCTTTGTGGCTTAAGTTTATATATAACTCATCAGGTTTGATTCTATGATCAACTCTATATATGTATTGTCTCTCTTCCATTGAATTTCCCATGTAATGCTATATTCTCCACCGCTATTATTCCACACCCAGGATCCGGCTGTTGGTAGTGCACATGCGGGTTGTAGAAAGGGGGATTGTCCTGACCGGGTGGGCGTCTTTCCTGGCTGTGCCGCTGTGGAGCTGATGGACCGTGGTGATGTGTTTGCTGCGTCCTTCCTGTCCGACACATGCGCGCCTGGGGACGTCATATCCGGAGGGACGAACCTGGACTGCATACTGCATGCGCCATGTAGAGACCACAGGTGTGTTTGCCATCATACTATTGGTGGGGATCCACTATATAATATCCGTCCTGCTGGGGTGACGTCACCCCTTGATGAAGGAGACGAAACGTACGTCGGGGTTTGGCGGCATCCCGGGAGAGCAGAGCACTGTTCATGGGGATGTGATGCACTTTGTAACGCTTGGAGTAGTGGATCCACTGGACCGTCACCAGCGATGGCACTAACCTCACCAGGGAGCGGAGTCTAAGGGGCCGCTGGTTTTCACCAGAGCCCGCCGCAAGGCGGGATGGACTTGCTGCGGCAGGCGACCCCCAGGTCGCTGCCCCTGGCTTGGTTGCTAGTGACGGCAGGCGAGGCGTGGCAGGAGCAGTAGGCAGGAGATAGTGCAGGCAGAGGACTGTAGACGTGATCGCAGGTGGCGGACAGGACTCAGGAACAATGGGAAGGCAGGTGGCAAGGACTAGGGACAAGGACTGAGGACAGGAACAAGGGACAAGGACTAGGTCAGGAACAACAGGGAGGTGGGCCAAACGCTATGGGAAGCATGTAGAGGCTCCAACCCCTGGACGGGGGCAGAGCTGGAACTTATAGGGGAGTGATTGACACATGGACCAATTAGGAGCGCACTGCCCCTTTAACTCTGAGACAGCCGGCGCGCGCGCGCCCTAGGAGGCGGGGACGCGCGCCCGCCGGCACAGCGGGTGACGGGAGCGGGGCGAGGTAAGGCGCCCCCCGGGGCCGAACTAGTGGCAGCGCCGGGTCCCTGTACATGGACCCCGGCAGCTGCATGGAGAGGTCGCGTCGGCGGTCCGGAGCACGGGACGCCGCCGCGGCCGTGACTGTACCCCCCCCCCCTTTGGCCCTCCCCTCTTTCTTGCCTGCAGATGGAGGCAAATCAGTGATGAAGTCCATCCCTATGTGGCGAGGGGATGTGGATTTGCGGTTGAAACCCTTCTGCAAGTTCTCCCGGATATAGGGGGACATGGCCTCAGTCTCGGGTACGGAGAGAGGGTACATCCGACCTCGTGGAGAAGAAGTACCAGGAAGGAGGTCTATGGGACAATCGTACGCCCGGTGAGATGGTAGAGAGTCCGCCTCCTCGGCAGAGAAGGCATCCGCCAAGTCTTGGTCTTCCGCCGGTAGGCCGGATAGAGGCTTGGCGGGGTCAGGTGACGACATAGAGTACTTGGTCTGAGGTGACTTGAGACACTGGTTGGAACAGTCCTGACCCCAACTGAGAATCTTCCCGGTTCTCCAGTCCAGCTTAGGGGCATGTAATTGCAGCCAAGGGAGTCCCAGGAGGATGGCGAGAGAAGAATGGGGCAGGACGTAGAAGGATATCTTTTCCTGATGTAAAGGATCCACCTGGAGGACTAGAGGTGCGGTCTGGTAGTACACATGGTCGGTAAGAATCTCGCCCGTGACCGAGGAGATAGACAGGGGTCTGGCTAGTGGGGTCACGGGTACCCGCCATCTCTGGGCCAATGTAGCTGCAATAAAACTGCCTGCTGGCCCAGAATCGAGAAAGGCCGTAGTCTGGTGAGTTTGTCCTGAGGGTGTCTGGATGGAGACTGGCACAGACAACTTTGGAGAGGTGGCATTCACACTTAGGGAGACCTCTCCCACCGGACCTAGGTGCTGGAGTTTCCCGGACGCTTGAGGACGTTGGGGACATCTCAGCCGAAAGTGATCCGAACCACCGCAGTAGAGGCAGAGATTCAGCTCCAGACGACGAATTCTTTCATCAGGCGTCAGGTGAGCCCGTTCCACCTGCATAGGAATCTCAGGAGTCGGCTGGGACACCGGAACGTCAGGATTCTGGAAGACCGGCACCAGCTGGTGATGGCGACGGGACAGGCTTAGTCGCCGTTCATGCCAGACCTCCTCCTCTCTCAGAAAAACGAGTATCGACCCTGGTGGCCAGTAGGATGAGTTCGTTCAGGGAGGTAGGTAGGTCTCGTGCGGAAAGCACGTCTCTCACCCGACTGGACAGGCCCTTCTTGAAGGTGGCTATTAGAGCGGCCTCATTCCAGTCCAATTCAGCCGCCAGGGTACGGAACTGGATGGCGTAATCGCCAACAGAGGAACTCCCTTGAGAGAGGTTGAGGAGAGCAGTTTCAGCTGAAGACGCACGGGCAGGTTCCTCAAAGACGGAGCGAAACTCGACTAGGAAGGTTCGGAGATTGGCAGCAACAGGATCATCTCGGTCCCACAGCGGCGTGGCCCAGGCCAGAGCCCTACCCTCCAATAGGCTGATGATGAAAGCCACTTTAGAGCGCTCGGTGGGAAACTGACTACTTAAAAGTTCAATATGCATGGTGCACTGAGTCAGGAATCCTCTGCACAACTTGGAGTCACCAGAGTATTTGCTTGGGAGAGCCAGTCGAAGTGTAGAAAAAGCAGCAGGAGGTGGTGTGCGCTGGGCTGTAGTATGCTGCTGTAAGGCGGTAGTGAGTTGCTGGATCTGCTGCGACTGTTTCTGGATTTGTTGCGCCTGTAGGGCGACCACTCGGGCTACTTCGCGGATATCAGGCACCTCGCCGGGATCCATGGTTGGAGCCTACTGTAACGCCTGGAGTAGTGGATCCACTGGACCGTCAACAGCGATGGCACTAACCTCACCAGGGAGCGGAGTCTAAGGGGCCGCTGTTTTTCACCAGAGCCCGCCGCAAGGCGGGATGGACTTGCTGCGGCAGGCGACCCCCAGGTCGCTGCCCCTGGCTTGGTTGCTAGTGACGGCAGGCGAGGTGTGGCAGGAGCAGTAGGCAGGAGATAGTGCAGGCAGAGGACTGTAGACGTGATCGCAGGTGGCGGACAGGACTCAGGAACAATGGGAAGGCAGGTGGCAAGGACTAGGGACAAGGACTAAGGTCAGGAACAACAGGGAGCTGGGCCAAACGCTATGGGAAGCATGTAGAGGCTCCAACCCCTGGACGGGGGCAGAGCTGGAACTTATAGGGGAGTGATTGACACATGGACCAATTAGGAGCGCACTGCCCCTTTAACTCTGAGACAGCCGGCGCGCGCGCGCCCTAGGAGGCGGGGACGCGCGCGCCGGCCGGCACAGCGGGTGACGGGAGCGGGGCAAGGTAAGGCGCCCCCCGGGGCCGAACTAGTGGCAGCGCCGGGTCCCTGTACATGGACCCCGGCAGCTGCATGGAGAGGTCGCGGCGGCGGTCCGGAGCACGGGACGCCGCCGCGGCCGTGACACACTTTGCTTCTTTGATTACATCTGCACCAGTCACTTTACCTATGATGGACTATTCGCTTATGGTCTAGCAGATCTATTTGATCATATTTTATTAGCTATTTACAAAGTTACCTAAAGTGCTGTAAGATTGACTTATCAGCGGTTCAGAGCGCCTGTGCGCACTTTATCATGAGGTTACCCTATACACCCTACCTCAGCTGTCCTTTTCCATGTGTGGATTTGTTACATTTCTTACTGCTACATTTTAATCAATAAAGATACAGTTTAGATCCATCTTTGTCTTTTGATCCTTTATACCACTAGTGTATTGCACACAAGGTCTTAGCGCCATTTTTGGGATTAATACTCGCACCTTGACATTGACACAAAAGGAGCCGCCCTGGTGTTTCCCTATTTATGTTCCAATACTCGCAACCGAGTAGGAGGGGGGCTACCTATCAGGGTGGTGTGGTGCTCTCCCCATCATAGAGGCACCCCGCAGCAACAGGCTAGAGATATCCGGCTATTCCCGTGTCTTGAGACTCGCAACCGAGGCTCCACGGACTCTTTTTTTGCCTAGAGATAAAGCTGCCCTGCACTCCTGCTCTTCATTGTATCAGGCCCATCTTGGGGTTACACTCCCCCCTCCCCCTCCTTGTTTTTCCCCTGCAGTGTGTCCCAGCTCCTATAACAGGGGAGTCAGGGGAAGAGGAGGAGGAGGAGCAGGAGGGGGAGGAGGAGAAAGAGCAAACTCCATAGTTACAGTCTCCTCAGTTCTAACATAAACAGCAGGTTTAGACCCCCAATCCTTCCTTTACTGCCCTCCTGATCCCGCACAGACCCCCCCTCATGTATATACAGTATATGGGGGCAGTAACACCAGACGCTTCTGCTGTATATGTGACGCTGCATGTTTTCTACTGTTTCTTTTCTGGTTAAATTCACCAATTTATCTACATGTGTAAAAGAAAGCTGGATGTACAGAAGGGACTATGTGATCTCTACAGCTCCCCCCCCCCCATCCACTTTCTCCTCTCTCTACAGCTCCCCCATCCGCTCTCTCCTCTCTCTACAGCTCCCCCCATTCACTCTCCTCTCTGTACAGCTCCCCCATCCACTCTCTCTCTACAGCTCCCCCATCCGCTCTCTCCTCTCTCTACAGCTCCCCCCCATCCACTCTCCTCTCTCTCTACAGCTCCCCCATCTACTCTCCTCTCTCTCTACAGCTCCCCCCATCCACTCTCCTCTCTGTACAGCTCCCCATCCTCTCTCTCTCTACAGCTCCCCCATCCGTTCTCTCCTCTCTCTACAGCTCTCCCCATCCACTCTCTCCTCTCTCTCTACAGATCCCCCATCCGCTCTCTCCTCTCTGTACAGCTCCCCCATCCACTCTCTCCTCTCTCTACAGCTCCCCCCATCCACTCTCCTCTCTGTACAGCTCCCCCATCCACTCTCCTCTCTGTACAGCTCCCCCATCCACTCTCTCTCTACAGCTCCCCCATCCGTTCTCTCCTCTCTCTACAGCTCCCCCCATCCGCTCTCTCCTCTCTGTACAGCTCCCTCCATCCACTCTTTCATCTCTGTACAGCTCCCCCCATCCGCTCTCTCCTCCCTGTACAGCTCCCCCATCCACTCTCTCCTCCCTGTACAGCTCTCTCCATCCGCTCTCTCCTGCCTGTACAGCTCCCCACATCCGCTCTCTCCTCTCTGTACGGCTCTCCCCATCCACTCTCTCCTCTCTGTACAGCTCCCCCCATCAACTCTCTCCTCCCTGTATAGCTCCCCCCATCCGCTCTCTTTACAGCTCCCCCCATCCGCTCTCTTTACAGCTCCCCCCATCTTCTCTCTCCTCCCCGACAGCTCCCCCATCCGCTCTCTCCTCTCTGTACAGCTCCCCCCATCCACTCTCTCCTCCCTGTAAGCTCCCCCCATCCACTCTCTCCTCCCTCTACAGCTCCCCCCATCCGCTCTCTCCTCTCTGTACAGCTCTCCCCATCCACTCTCCTCTCTCTGTACAGCTCCCCCTATCCGCTCTCTCTCCTCTCTGTACAGCTTTCCCCATCCACTCTCTCCTCTCTGTACAGCTCCCCCCATCCACTCTCTCCTCTCTGTACAGCTCTCCCCATCCACTCTCTCCTCTCTGAACAGCTCCCCATCCACTCTCTCCTCTCTGTACAGCTCCCCCTATCCGCTCTCTCCTCTCTGTACAGCTTTCCCCATCCACTCTCTCCTCCCTGTACAGATCCTCCCATCCGCTCTCTCCTCTCTGTACAGCTCCCCCCATCCACTCTCTCCTCCCTGTACAACTCCCCCCATCCTCTCTCTGTACAGCTCCCCCATCCGCTCTCTCCTCCCTCTACAGCTCCCCCCATCCGCTCTCTCCTAGTGTACAGCTCTCCCCATCCACTCTCTCCTCTCTGTACAGCTCTCCCCATCCACTCTCCTCTCTCTGTACAGCTCCCCCTATCCGCTCTTTCCTCTCTGTACAGCTTTCCCCATCCACTCTCTCCTCCCTGTACAGATCCTCCCATCCGCTCTCTCCTCTCTGTACAGCTCCCCCCATCCACTCTCTCCTCCCTGTGCAGCTCCCCCCATCTGCTCTTTCCTCCCTGTACAGCTCTCCCCATCCGCTCTCTCCTCTCTGTACAGCTCCCCCCATCCACTTTCTCCTCCCTGTACAGCTCTCTGCCACCCATTGCCCATTAACATTTATATCCCCGCCTCTTATCTCTCCTATTGTTTTAAATGGCTAATTTTACATCTATTACTCATCTTCTCCCTGTCCTCCTCTGCTTCTCCCCATTTCTGATACTGCCAATTCCCTCTCTTTGATCTATCTATCTCAATATGCTGCTCACGTTTCGACGTTGTGGCGCTCGAGTGACGTATATGTGGCCTTGTCCATTATATGGGGCACAGAGCTGCCTGTCTACTATTAGACATGTCTCTATGATGTCTCTGACATGTCTCTATGATGTCTCTGACATGTCTCAATGATGTCTATGATGTTTTTGAGATGTCTCTATGTCTCTGTCTCGTCTCTTTGTCTCTATGACATGCCATGACAATGATGTTCCTGCACCAGGGGCAAAGATTTAGTTTGGTGCCCCCCCCCCCCCCCCAAAAAAAAAAAAAACTTACACGGCACCTCCACACATACACTCCATGGTGCTAACAGCTGTAACTGCACATTGCACACTGGGCATTATTACTATATGGGGGCACAGCAGGGGACATTATTACTATATGGAGGCACAGCAGGAGACATTATAACTATATGGAGGGCACAGCAGAGGACATTATTACTATATGGGGGCACAGGGGACATTATTACTATATGGGGGCACAACAGGAGACATTATAACTATATGGGGGCACAGCAGGAGACATTATTACTATATGGGGCACAGCAGGGGACATTTTACTATATGGGGGCACAGCAAGGGACATTATTACTATATGGGGGCACAGCAGGAGACATTATAACTATATGGAGGGCACAGCAGGGGACATTATTACTATATGGGGGCACAGCAGGGGATATGATTACTATATGGGGGCACAGCAGGGGACATTATTACTATATGGGGGCACATCAGGAGACATTATTACTATATGGGGGCACAGCAGGGGACATTATTACTATATGGGGCACAGCAGGGGACATTATTACTATATGGGGGCACAGCAGGAGACATTATTACTATATAGGGCACAGCAGGAGACATTATAACTATATGGGGGCACAGCTGAAGACATTAGTACTATATGGGGCACAGAGGAGACATTATTACTATATGGGGGCACAGCAGGGGACATTATTACTATATGGGGGCACAGCAGGAGACATTATAACTATATGGGGTCACAGCAGGAGACATTATTACTATATGGGGGCACAGCAGGGGACATTATTACTATATGGGGGCACAGCAGGGGACATTATTACTATATGGGGGCACAGCAGGGGACATTATTACTATATGGGGACACAGCAGGGGACATTATTACTATATGGGGGCACAGCAGGGGACATTATTACTATATGGAGGGCACAGCAGGGGACATTATTACTATATGGAGGCACAGCAGGGGGCATTATAACTATATGTAAGTACAGTAGGGCAGGGGGCATTACTACTACATGGGGCACAGCAGGGGATCATATATATATATATATATATATATATATATATATATATGGGACATCCAACATACCTACTCACCTTACTGCACATAACACCAAACAGCAGAACTACTACTGTATGGGAAAAGGGAAATGACGCCTCAGATCAAAGAAGACGTCACCTGTGAATCACTGAATAATGTTTTTGTATTTTGTAGAACATTGGGAAGGGGTGTCCCAGGGTGGAAAAGGTTGGGCAACAGTGCTTTAAGCCTTAATACACACTGCTTTTTCCTAGCAACCTCCCACTGGTCTGATGGTACATGTATAGTGACTATATTTTCCCCTGTATACTGGGAGGAGGGTCTGTGCACCATGTGCTAGAAACAGTCCTGCCTGTGCCACCATCGCTAAATTATCACATTTATGCGTGTGGGATGGGGCTCAGTTTTGGAGTCGCCTGGCATTGCGTGTGTGTGTGTGTGGGGGGGGGGGGTAAGTTCACTTCTTGCACCAGGGCACATGAGACATTAGCTACGCCCCTGAGGGGTGACCATTCTTTTTTCATGCCAGGATATCCTTCAGCTGACCGGACCGTTTGCAGTGGAGCAAAGTGCAGGTAAAGCCGACGTACTCCATTGATCCAAGTCTACCCACTTATCTTCAGTTACAGTCTTCCTACAAATCAAACACTCACACCTGCACCTGTTCTATCTTAAAAAAGTTGTGTGTAAGTACACCCAGGGGTGGGTGCTATAACTTGTGGTCAACATAACAAGTGCCTAGTTAGTACACCCCCATCTTACCCCACCTACATGACATCTAGCAACCCCGGGTTACTGCATGCACAGCTCTAGGTAGTTCTCTGGAGATGCACTTAATGCTTGGTGGTTGCATGTAACATACAGACACGTGCACAGCTCTTGGTGTTTCTCCATAGAGGCACTTCATACTTGGTGGTTGCATGTAACATACAGAGACGTGCACAGCTCCTGGTGGTTCGCCATAGAGGCACTTCATACTTGGTGGTTGCATGTAACATACAGACACGTGCACAGATCCTGGTGGTTCGCCATAGAGGCACTTCATACTTGGTGGTTGCATGTAACATACAGACATGCACAGCTCCTGGTGGTTTGCCATAGAGGCACTTCATACTTGGTGGTTGCACGTAACATACAGACATGCACAGCTCCTGTTGGTTCGCCATAGAGGCACTTCATACTTGGTGGTTGCATGTAACATACAGACATGCACAGCCACCTCCACCTGGAGGACGGTGATTCTTGTATTTCTGGTTCTGAAGTTTCTGATAGTAATGGGATAGTGCAGGGAGACGCCTTAGAGAACGTTCAGCAGTCTTCTGCTCACTGTTCTCCTGCAGCCACCAGAGGAGACGACGTAAGCAAAACTGCGAGAAAAACCGCAAGAAAAACTGTGTAAGAAACTGCGAGAAAAACCGCAAGAAAAACTGTGTGAGAAACTGCGAGAAAAACCGCAAGAAAAACTGTGAGAAACTGCGAGAAAAACCGCAAACACAGGAAATCCCGCTGTGCTTCCTGTCAGTGAGGTCTCCCAGAGCACAGGAGCTTCTCTAACACGAGATTCATCTGGGTCATCTCCTCCCCGTCCTGATCCCATAGCTGGCAGCAGCACAGGTCACCCACAGCGGGACGTGTGTCTGCTGAACAGCTGGGAGTTGTAGTGCTTGTAGTACCCTGGGGTTGCCAGGTGGTGTTAGCTGGGGCAGATGGGGGCACTGCTGGCCAGGAGGGGTATGTGCCCACCCCTGGATGTACTGACACATGATTGTATTTTTTTTAATGTTAAAACAGGTGCAGAGGAATCACAGAGGCTCGGACAACCTAAACAGGTGCAATACTTTACTGAAAGGTGTGCAGCGCAGAAGTATAAGTCTCTCCTGAGTAAGGAGCAGCGCAGAAGTATAAGTCTCTCCTGAGTAAGGAGCAGCGCACAAGTATACAGTCTCTCCTGAGTAAGGAGCAGCGCACAAGTATACAGTCTCTCCTGAGTAAGGAGCAGCGCACAAGTATACAGTCTCTCCTGAGTAAGGAGCAGCGCACAAGTATACAGTCTCTCCTGAGTAAGGAGCAGCGCACAAGTATACAGTCTCTCCTGAGTAAGGAGCAGCGCACAAGTATACAGTCTCTCCTGCCCAGCCTCCTGCTCACTCAGCTATCTGTCAGTGTCTCTGCTGCCCGGCCTCCTGCTCACTTAGCTGTCAGTCAGTGTCTCTGCTGCCCGGCCTCCTGCTCACTCAGCTGTCAGTCAGTGTCTCTGCTGCCCGGCCTCCTGCTCACTCAGCTGTCAGCCACTATCTGCCTACAGAGGACTGATCTGCAATCAATCTCTGAAAGAAACACTCAGATATAGTTGAATCTCCTAGTCTGTGTTGGAGCTGTGGTCTAGGGGTAACTCACCTGTCTAGAGACCACCAGCAAGTCTTTCTTTAGTTCAAATCCCTGCTGAATTTCAGTGATTGGCTGAGCGGGCAGTCCCATCTCAGTCAGTGATTGGCTGAGCGGCCAGTCCCATCTCAGTCAGTGATTGGCTGAGCGGGCAGTCCCAGAAGTGGCAGCAGGATCGTTCAGCAGGGGACCAGGAAAAGCCACAGGAGGAAACCGTGTGAGGTAAGAATAGGATCTTTATTATGTTCTCTATAAGGGCAGCATTTAATGGCAAATAATTGTGGTTGTTTTAAAACAATGACCTTTGTGTTGAAATAATACCCGTTATTTTCAATTAAGTGACGGCCATCCACTCAAATTTCAACAGTGTGTGAACAGAGCCTTTCTGTGTTTTTAATCCACTCCTGGTTTTGGTTGCAAAATACTGAGCAAAAATGCCTTAAAAATAATACAAGAATGAGAAATAAAAATAAAGACCTATATTTAATTTTCATCAGGGGATTTGAACCAAAGAAAGACCTGCTGGTGGTCTCTAGACAAGTGAATTACCCCTAGATCACAGCTCCAACACCTACAAGTGATCAGCTGTAGCCGACAATGTCTCATCCAAGTGCCTGCAGCGTAATAATGCCATCACACCACCTGCACCACTAAAGCCCCTTAAATGTCTTTTTTTATGTTGCTGCCCTTATAGAGAACATAATAAAGATCCTATTCTTACCTCACCTGGTGTCTTCCTTTGGCTTTCCCTGGTCCCCTGCTGAACGATCCCGCTTCCACTTCTGTGGCAGCCCGCTCAGCCAATCACTGACTGAGATGGGGCAGCCCGCTCAGCCAACCACTGACTGAGATGGGACAGCCCGCTCAGCCAACCACTGACTGAGATGGGACAGCCCGCTCAGCCAACCACTGACTGAGATGGGACAGCCCGCTCAGCCAATCACTGACTGAGATGGGGCAGCCCGCTCAGCCAATCACTGACTGAGATGGGACAGCCCGCTCAGCCAATCACTGACTGAGATGGGACAGCCCGCTCAGCCAATCACTGACTGAGATGGGACAGCCCGCTCAGCCAATCACTGACTGAGATGGGACAGCCCGCTCAGCCAATCACTGACTGAGATGGGACAGCCCGCTCAGCCAATCACTGACTGAGATGGGACAGCCCGCTCAGCCAATCACTGACTGAGATGGGACAGCCCGCTCAGCCAATCACTGACTGAGATGGGACAGCCCGCTCAGCCAATCACTGACTGAGATGGGACAGCCCGCTCAGCCAATCACTGACTGAGATGGGACAGCCCGCTCAGCCAATCACTGACTGAGATGGGACAGCGCCGCGGCCAGGGAAGTGTCAGCGCAGAGACAAGTCTGCCTCAGGAGTGACAGCAGGTGACCAGGAAAGGCCACAGGAGGACACGGAAAGGGAGGAATAGGATTTTTATTATGTTCCCTACAAGAGCAGCAATATATAAAAAAAATTTAAGGGGCTTTAAGGGAATTTTAGAGTCACTAGTAATGCACATTTGGCCAATAATCGGCCCATGTAAAAATGTCAGTGATCAGCTGAGGAGCATGAAGATGTCCCCTTGTCGGGTGATTTTGCCTAAAAATTTTGTATATTAAAAATGATTTATTTGAGTGGCTGCAGAAACACCCAGATGCTGCATTAGTTGGGCCATGAAAAGGCTCTGCAGGCAACGCCAATCTAGTTGATCGGCGCTGGTTTGCTTCCATAGACGACCTCATATCGGGCCATCAAAAAGAACCCCACCGACCGATTACAGGAAACGCTTCATAGACTATAATGGAGCCGATAACCTGGAATCAGTCAAATTGTAACTGTCTGAGAGGGTCAAAAAGTTAATCTAAAGTGTACCTGTCGTTTCACAAAACCTTTGACATTTCATAGAGACATGTTAGAGAGTGTTCACACCTTTACTGATCAGGAGAACGAGTCGGGAGAAGACCGCTGCGGCACGTCCGCTCCCCACTCTGAAACAAAGAAAAGTCAAGCTTATAATGTAAGTCTATGGAGGCCGAATGTAATAAATATACAGTGGGAACTTGGTTTGAAAGTGTTTTGGTTTAAGAGCTCATATTTTTAAAATAGTAACTTGGTGTAAGAGCATTGCTTTGGTATAAGAGCTCCCTGTACTGGGTGGAAGGGGTGTGGGGGAGGGGCATGGTCTGCATAGCGGGGTCTACAGCCCTGTACTCTGACCCAGGAAGTCTCCCTCACCTTCCAAATCATAGCAGATCCACTTCAGGCTGGGGCTTACATCAGGGGACAGGACTGTGGGGGTAATCTCTCCATAGCTGTAACCCCTCTCTCCCCGGACAGAGAGCGCTGCATGTATGTGCCCACATCTGCCCTGCTCATTCCTTCCTGCTCCCTGCAGTCTCTGTCCGCCCTTGTGTTTCCCATCCTCTCCATTACTGTACAGTAACTTATAATATCACAGATTCTGATGTTTCTGAATGTTTCATCTGTTCTACCTGTTATTCAGAATTATAAATCATTATTTTTGGGGTGTGGAACCAATTGCCTGCCTTTCTATGATTTCTTATAGGAAAATTTTCTTTGGTTTAAGAGTGGATTTGGATTACAAGCTCGGTCCCGGAACAAATTATGCTCGTAATCCAAGGCACCACTGTATACTAGAATGTAATATATATATATATATATATATATATATATATATATATATATATATATATATATATATATATATATATATATATATATATATATATATATACACACCCAAATTTAATATATATACACCCGAATGTAAAACATATACACCTGAATGTAATATATATACACCCAAATGTAATACATATATACACCCAAATGTACACCGGAATGTAATGTGTATATATATATATATATATATATATATATATATATATATATATATATATATACACACCGCAATGTAATACATATACCCTGAAATGTACACCCTAATGTAATGTATATACACCGGAATGTAATATATATTCACCCGGAATGTGCACCCAAATGTAATATATTTACACCCGAATGTATTATATATATACCCCCAAATGTAATATATATATGCACCCAGATGTACACCGGAATGTAATATATATACACCCAAATGTAATATTCGCACACCGGAACGCACACCCGAATGTAACATATATATATATATATACACACACATACACACACAGCAATGTAATACATATACCCTGGAATGTACACCCTAATGTTATGTTATATATATATATATATATATATATATATATATATATATATATATATATATATATATATATATATACACACACCCAGGGCCGATTCTGGGGTCTCTGCCGCCTGAGGCAAACCTCAGGCGGCCGCCCCGAGTGATGGCCGGCATCGCCCCCCTCCCCCCCCAGCCAGCCGCTCACCTGTCCCACGCCGCAGCCGGCCCGCGCTCTCCGCTGTCTCCACATCCCATCAGGTCCCGCGACGTCACCCTGCAGCTGTCACGGACCTCCAGGCTGTGGTGAGTGAGTGGGGTGATCGGGTTCCGCGCGACCCGATCACCCCAGCGTGTCCCCCACCGACCCCAAGCACTCACCACAGCCTGGAGGTCCGACGGGCGACGGGACAGGTGAGCGGCAAGCAGAGGGATTAGGTACGGGGATAGCAGGAATAGACAGGGGGAGCTGGGACCAGAGTATGAACCTAATTGGCCAGGGCTGGGAGTGTGCTTAGATCTATGCTGAACAAGAGCCCGGTCCGGATCCCCATACGACCGGCGCTCAGATCTTCCAGGTTCCAGATAGGCAGAGTAACCAGTCAGTCTAAAGACCTACTCAGCTGCATTAATCAAGTCTCCCAGGGATCAGTGTAACTCCTGCATTGCCAGGAAGCTGAGAAGCAAGCGGGTGTGGCACATAGAAGTAAAAACAGGCCCAGTTCACACCAGGTTACTGCACAATCCTGACAGTAATACATATACACCGCAATGTACGCCCGAATGTAATATATATACACCGCAATGTACGCCTGAATGTAAAATATATACACCGCAATATACGCCCCCGAATGTAATATATATACACCGCAATGTACGCCTGAATGTAAAATATATACACCGCAATGTACGCCCCCGAATGTAATATATATACACCGCAATGTACGCCCGAATGTAATATATATACACCGCAATGTACGCCTGAATGTAAAATATATTCACCTGAATGCACACCCTAATGTAATGTATGTACACCCGAATGTGATATATATACACCGGAATGTAATATATATACACCGGAATGTACACCCAGACCAACCTAAGTGTCTGCCTGACCGAACAGCTCCCCAGACCGACCTAAGTGTCTGCCTGACAGAAACAGCTCCCCAGACCGACCTAAGTGTCTGCCTGACTGAAACAGCTGCCCAGACTGACCTAAGTGTCTGCCTGACCGAAACAGCTGCCCAGACCGACATAAGTGTCTGCCTGACCGAAACAGCTGCCCAGACCGACCTAAGTGTCTGCCTGACCGAAACAGCTCCCCAGACCGACCTAAGTCTGCCTGACCAAACAGCTCCCCAGAGCGACCAAAGTGTCTGCCTGTCCGAAACAGCTGCCCAGACCGACCTAAGTGTCTGCCTGACCGAAACAGCTCCCCAGACCGACCTAAGTGTCTGCCTGACCGAACAGCTCCCCAGAGCGACCAAAGTGTCTGCCTGTCCGAAACAGCTGCCCAGACCGACCTAAGTGTCTGCCTGACCGAAACAGCTCCCCAGACCGACCTAAGTGTCTGCCTGACCGAAACAGCTGCCCAGACCGACATAAGTGTCTGCCTGACCGAAACAGCTCCCCAGACCGACCTAAGTGTCTGCCTGACCGAAACAGCTGCCCAGACCGACCTAAGTGTCTGCCTGACCGAAACAGCTGCCCAGAGCGACCTAAGTGTCTGCGTGACTGAAACAGCTCCCCAGACCGACCTAAGTGTCTGCCTGACCGAAACAGCTGCCCAGAGTGACCTAAGTGTCTGCCTGACCGAAACAGCTGCCCAGACCGACCTAAGTGTCTGTGTGACTGAAACAGCTCCACAGAGCGACCTAAGTGTCTGCCTGACCGAAACAGCTGCCCAGACCGACCTAAGTGTCTGCGTGACTGAAACAGCTCCCCAGAGCGACCTAAGTGTCTGTGTGACTGAAACAGCTCCCCAGACCGACCTAAGTGTCTGCCTGACCGAAACAGCTGCCCAGAGGGACCTAAGTGTCTGCCTGACCGAAACAGCTGCCCAGACCGACCTAACTGTCTGCCTGACCGAAACAGCTGCCCAGACCGACCTAAGTGTCTGCCTGACCGAAACAGCTGCCCAGACCGACCTAAGTGTCTGTATGACTGAAACAGCTCCTCAGAGCGACCTAAGTGTCTGCCTGACCGAAACAGCTGCCCAGACCGACCTAAGTGTCTGCATGACTGAAACAGCTCCCCAGACCGACCTAAGTGTCTGCCTGACCGAAACAGCTCCCCAGACCGACCTAAGTGTCTGCCTGACCGAAACAGCTGCCCAGACCGACCTAAGTGTCTGCGTGACTGAAACAGCTCCCCAGAGCGACCTAAGTGTCTGTGTGACTGAAACAGCTGCCCAGACCGACCTAAGTGTCTGCCTGACCGAAACAGCTGCCCAGACCGACCTAAGTGTCTGCCTGACCGAAACAGCTCCCCAGACCGACCTAAGTCTGCCTGACCAAACAGCTCCCCAGAGCGACCAAAGTGTCTGCCTGTCCGAAACAGCTGCCCAGACCGACCTAAGTGTCTGCCTGACCGAAACAGCTCCCCAGACCGACCTAAGTGTCTGCCTGACCGAACAGCTCCCCAGAGCGACCAAAGTGTCTGCCTGTCCGAAACAGCTGCCCAGACCGACCTAAGTGTCTGCCTGACCGAAACAGCTCCCCAGACCGACCTAAGTGTCTGCCTGACCGAAACAGCTGCCCAGACCGACATAAGTGTCTGCCTGACCGAAACAGCTCCCCAGACCGACCTAAGTGTCTGCCTGACCGAAACAGCTGCCCAGACCGACCTAAGTGTCTGCCTGACCGAAACAGCTGCCCAGAGCGACCTAAGTGTCTGCGTGACTGAAACAGCTCCCCAGACCGACCTAAGTGTCTGCCTGACCGAAACAGCTGCCCAGAGTGACCTAAGTGTCTGCCTGACCGAAACAGCTGCCCAGACCGACCTAAGTGTCTGTGTGACTGAAACAGCTCCACAGAGCGACCTAAGTGTCTGCCTGACCGAAACAGCTGCCCAGACCGACCTAAGTGTCTGCGTGACTGAAACAGCTCCCCAGAGCGACCTAAGTGTCTGTGTGACTGAAACAGCTCCCCAGACCGACCTAAGTGTCTGCCTGACCGAAACAGCTGCCCAGAGTGACCTAAGTGTCTGCCTGACCGAAACAGCTGCCCAGACCGACCTAAGTGTCTGCCTGACCGAAACAGCTGCCCAGACCGACCTAAGTGTCTGCCTGACCGAAACAGCTGCCCAGACCGACCTAAGTGTCTGTATGACTGAAACAGCTCCTCAGAGCGACCTAAGTGTCTGCCTGACCGAAACAGCTGCCCAGACCGACCTAAGTGTCTGCATGACTGAAACAGCTCCCCAGACCGACCTAAGTGTCTGCCTGACCGAAACAGCTCCCCAGACCGACCTAAGTGTCTGCCTGACCGAAACAGCTGCCCAGACCGACCTAAGTGTCTGCGTGACTGAAACAGCTCCCCAGAGCGACCTAAGTGTCTGTGTGACTGAAACAGCTGCCCAGACCGACCTAAGTGTCTGCCTGACCGAAACAGCTGCCCAGACCGACCTAAGTGTCTGCGTGACTGAAACAGCTCCCCAGACCGACCTAAGTGTCTGCGTGACTGAAACAGCTGCCCAGACCGACCTAAGTGTCTGCCTGACCGAAACAGCTCCCCAGAGCGACCTAAGTGTCTGCCTGACCGAACAGCTCCCCAGACCGACCTAAGTGTCTGCCTGACCGAAACAGCTGCCCAGACCGACCTAAGTGTCTGCCTGACCGAAACAGCTGCCCAGACCGACCTAAGTGTCTGCCTGACCGAAACAGCTGCCCAGACCGACCTAAGTGTCTGCGTGACCGAAACAGCTGCCCAGACCGACCTAAGTGTCTGCCTGACCGAAACAGCTGCCCAGACCGACCTAAGTGTCTGCGTGACCGAAACAGCTGCCCAGACCGACCTAAGTGTCTGCCTGACCGAAACAGCTGCCCAGACCGACCTAAGTGTCTGCCTGACCGAAACAGCTGCCCAGACCGACCTAAGTGTCTGCCTGACCGAAACAGCTGCCCAGACCGACCTAAGTGTCTGTGTGACTGAAACAGCTGCCCAGACCGACCTAAGTGTCTGCCTGACCGAAACAGCTGCCCAGACCGACCTAAGTCTGAGTGAAATTGCTGAAAAATTCTCCTTATTTGGAGGACAAGGATTTCAGAAGTTTTCCTGCCAACAGTCCAAAGTGCAATGTAACACAAAAACATGTGCTTGTAAAAGGAAGGTTCTCTGCAACCCGAGACGCCACAAATCCACAATGGGTTTTAATAAAATTATTAAAATTAATAAAAAAGATGAATGAACTGGATGATTTACTATTTGCATTTGTTATAAATGATTCGCTTAGCTTCCTGTGGCAGCTACCCGTTTCCTTTGTTAATTAGTTTCGAATTAATAATTTTCAATTCCAATCAGGGCCGTATTTACCACTAGGCACCCGTGGTCCGGTGCCTGGGGCAGCACCTTGCAGGGGGGCAGCACCAGGGAGCAGGGGGGAGGAAAAAACTAATTTTTTTGTTTTTATTTCTTTAGTTTCCCTCCTCCCGTTCAGACTTGCCAGTAAATCTGGTGTCTTTTCCTGTGGGGTGGGGGGGGTATGGTGGTGGGGGGGGTATGGTAGTATTGGTCAGGTCTGGTATCGTCTATGCGTGAAGATGGGGCGTCTTTAGGTTTAGTGCCTAGGGCAGCAGCAGCTGGTAATACCGCCCTGATTCCAATGACTATTTGTCGTGTTACTTAATAAATATATATAGAGCCGGGCGACTCCTGACTGGTTCATTCCATCATTTCCCTGACAGGGGGCGGGATTTCATCAAATCAGTGACTTTCTTCAGGGAAATGATGGAAGAGCGCGGCCATTACATCATTACATCATCCCGGGATTTGATAAAATTCCTGGATTCTATCATTTCACTGCGACATATATACACCCGAATGTAATATATATACACCCGAATGTACACCTGAATGTAATATATATACACCCGAATGTACACCCGAATGTAATATATATACACCCGAATGTAATATATATACACCCGAATGTACACCTGAATGTAATATATATACACCCGAATGTAATATATATACACCCGAATGTACACCTGAATGTAATATATATACACCCGAATGTACACCTGAATGTAATATATATACACCTGAATGTACACCCGAATGTAA
>NC_091465.1:90160727-90215727 GCF_027789765.1 Dendropsophus ebraccatus
ACCCATCACAGCTCGGCAGGTTACTGACCATTTGGGGACACAAACCGGCCATACAAACAGCTACCAACATCACACCTGTGTGCTGGACTGTGGAGCTGAGAGTCTATTTTATATGTGTTATATTCTTGTACTGTATACTTGCTGTAACGTTCTGCAAGCAGCTGCAGGCAAAGGCCCCTCCCATTCTGTTACTATGTTCTATGTCTATGGGAATTTTGTTATTTTATGCTTTTTGCTTTAACTCAAGGTTTCACCACCAGGGGTCAGTGTTTTGTATGTGAACCTGTAGATATTGCACAGCTGTAGTAAACAAAGGGTTACTGCTCCCTCTGTATTGTTTGATCTTGTTGTCTAATGGAGAGTCTTCTTTCTCTTCTGCCTATCCCTATACTTCTCTCTCTGCACACTTTCTTCTCCACCACTCACAGGGGCTCTTACACACCCTTGTAGGAAGTAGTTATGCGGTGGACTATCGCACAACGACTGTTTACATGAACGATCGGTGAATTTTTTGCGAACGATGAACGACGATATGATGACATGTTGAAAGAGCAAAACGAACGATGTCTCGTTCGTCGTTTGATCGTTCGCTGCGTTTACACGTACGATTATTGTTCGAATTTGATAGTTATCGCGCAAATTCGCACGATAATCGTTACGTGTAAACGCACCATAAGTGTTCTGTATTTCAAGAGACTGTTCAGTAAAGCCAAGATATTTATTCTACTGGGACTCAGTCATCATTGCACCAGCACCTACACACACCGGCTACACTATCCTTGGGTTATTTTTCCCCCTTTCTGTGGGTGGCGGTACCGACAGTCCGGGTGGGTCATCTCTCCTCTTAGGACTACAGTGACAGGAGCCCAAGGGACCCATCACAGCCCGGCAGGTCACCGACCACTGGGGAACAATACAAACCGGCCATATATAAAGCAGGTACCAACACCACACTTGTGTTCTGGACTAGCACTGGCGTCACGAAAATCACTGTCACTGGCCAAAAACTGCCACCACTGCTGCCACGTTCACCATCACCACCACTGCCTCCGCCACTGCTGCTGCATTCACCACCTCCTCCACTACCACCACCGCTGCTGCGTTCACCCCCCTCTACTGCCACGTTCACCATCACCACCACTGCCTCTGCCACCGCTGCTGCGTTCACCCCCCCTCCACTGCCACCACTGCTTTCTCCACCACTGCCTTTACCACCGCTGCTGCATTCACCACCCCCACCACTGCCACTGCCACCACCGCTGCGTTCACCAACTCCTCCACCCCCACCACTGCCTCCGCTGCTGCATTCACCAGCCCCTCTACTGCCTCTGCCTCCACTCCCTCCGCCACCTCCACCACTTTCTCTGCCTTCAATGCCAACTCATTCACCACCTCCTTCACCGCCACCACTGCCTCCGCCACCTCCACCACTGACGCCACCATCTCCGCTACTCCCTCCATCATTGTTGCCTCCACCACCACTGCCTCCACTACCACCGCTGCCTCCACCACCCCCTGCACTGCCATCACCACCGCTGCCTCCACCACCCCCTGCACTGCCATCACCACCGCTGCCTCCACCACCCCCTGCACTGCCATCACCACCGCTGCCTCCACCACCCCCTGCACTGCCATCACCACCCCTGCCTCCACCACCCCCCACACTGCACTTACTTTGATTGAGTATATAAGAGCCACAACTCCGAGAGGAAGACACAAGAACAGGCTGAGGATGGAGAATGACATGTAGTCCTTTGTTCTTGGCGGAGCCGTCCTGGAAGGTGCAGTGGTGATGACGATGTTTGGTGGGAGCCCATTGGTGGCCATTGCTGGGTACGGTGGATACACATAGGCCGTGTTTGGTGGTAAAGCTGAGTAAGGTGGGGGGGAGCCTTGAGAGTACACCAGGGTTGTAGGGATTCTTGAGGACTGGCCGACACCTGCCGGATATGTGGACTTTCTAGTCAATGGTGGAGGCTCGGAGGAGTAAGATGGTGGAGGCTCGGAGGAGTAAGATGGCGGAGGCTCCTCATAGCCTGGATTCATGGACCTCTCGTGGGGCTTCCAGGGGTCCATCGCTCCTTCGGCTCTAGACGTCTTCCTATATCAACATCTAAGACAACAATAATGGCCGCTAATTTATATACAATTTCCATAATGAGTGAGAGATACATATAGAATCTCCTTCCTTCCAAGGTTTCCTGCCAGGAACATGACAAGGGCCGCCCATTTACATCGGGAGCCAGATCCTGTCTCCTCTCGTCTTTCTAGGTCACGTCTTTGTGGATGAGTGATGGCCGCGGCATGAGGGGTGGGGATCTCATCACACGCGTATTACACCACTAATTATTACTATTGTGTCGCTATTGCTTAAGTGGGGGCGTGGCCTGGTAGAGGAAGGGCGTGGTCTGCCACTTAGGGGGTGGGGTTATTGATATTAGTAATTACACACCACAGTGTATGTGTCAGCGTCACAACAATAAGACTTGTAATCTACAAATAAGAGCAGAAAGTATGTGACCCCCCCCCCCCCGACAATTATACCGTAATAATATAGAGTCCAGGCCTGTTATGTGCAACTGCCGCCTTACAAGCAGCCGACTGACATTGTGCTGTTCTGTAGTCTACAAGGACACCCAGATCCTTCTCTACCAGCGACTGCACCAGTGTAACCAACCCAGGACGTATGCTGCAGGTTATTACTCCCCTTAGGACGTAAGCTGCAGGTTATTACTCCCCCTAGGACGTATGCTGCAGGTTATTACTCCCTCTAGGACGTATGCTGCAGGTTATTACTCCCCTAGGACATATGATACTGCAGGTTATTACTCCCCTTAGGACGTATGCTGCAGGTTATTACTCCCTCTAGGACGTATGCTGCAGGTTATTACTCCCCCTAGGACATATGATGCTGCAGGTTATTACTCCCCCGAGGACATATGAAGCTGCAGGTTATTACTCCCCTTAGGACATATGATGCTGCAGGTTATTACTCCCCCTAGGACGTATGCTGCTTCAGGTTATTACCCCCCTAGGACATAGGATGCTGCAGGTTATTACTCCCTCTAGGACGTATGCTGCAGGTTATTACTCCCTCTAGGACATATGATAGACACCCACACAGGAGGAGATTTACTCTTAATCCAGAAGTTCGGGTCTCCATATGACAGTAATGCCTGTGACCCCCATTGGATCCCATTATGGTCTCTTGATGTGTCTGTAGTTATGGAAACCCGAACTTCTGCATTAACAGAGTAAATCTTTGCTAATCCGGCGGCGGGCCATCAGGACAGGTAGACTTTAGGAGTTATCCCTTCTCCAGTGTAATCTTGGAGTATATAGTATATAGAAACAATGAGCGGACACCACAGATATACAGTGATAAGTAATAGAAACCTACCGGGTGCACTGGTGTCCACACAGCACTTAGTGTCCTCAGAGTGTATGAGACATCACATGTACCGCGTTCTGAGATATCTCGCTGTCAGGTCTGTGCCATCTATACAAGGGGATGATAACCAGAACAATGGCTGCCATCTCCGGAGCACGAGGTGAGAGCCTGGATTATCAAGCTGATATATAAGTAAAATACTATTAGGCTAATCGACATCTGTGTGGTGTCCCACCACGTGTTTTGCTATTGGTTACACCCTTCGCAAGTCTGAACTTATTGTAAGTGGTGATGTTGGTTTCGCCACTAGATGTCGCTATTGTAGGTATGTGTACTCAATTGCTGCACAGCTAAAGTATGGGAAGGGTTCTTGTTTGCTTGTGTGTTACATGGATTTGCGAACCTATGAAAGAATCTTCTTCTGTCCTATCATCTCTCTCTTTACTTCTTCTTTATGCACTCTTCACCCACTCACAGCGCACCTTACAGGGAGCTGTAGATAGGAATTTAAGTGGGTAGAGGAAGTGTAGAGGTCTTTTGTATTGGACGTTGTAGGGGAAGGACTCAAGCTGGAACACTCCCTACAGTGGTCCTCTCTGGGCCCTGGCCCTCTGCCAGGTCCCCAGTCTTAGTATGCAGTCTTAGTCAGGTTCCTGTATGGTGAGGAAGAAAGACTAACCTAACAGTTTCTCCTCAAGTAACCTTACTTAGCACTATGCAGTGTTAAACCCCTCACAGGAGAGGACACGTCAGAGAATATCTCAACCCACGCCATGGAGAGTCACAATGCAGGACAGTATCCACAAAAGCAGAAAGCTAGGAACTCATCCAAATAGAGCAAAGTTGCTAGAAGCCTATGAACTCGCAGCGCGGTTGTGAGCAGGAAACCCTCAGTAGTCCGCTTATTCCAGGCAACAGGGTCTGGGGCTTGTGTCACCCTCTAGGATGGGTCACCCGACACTGGTAGGGCAACAGGTGGTTCATTTCGACAAAGGTGGATGCACGGGCACAAGGGCCTCATCCTCCAACATCCCGGCAGAGCACAGTACTACATGGGTTGGGACTCTCACAACATCCTCCTCTCTGCTCCTCTGATTCTTCTATATATCTGTCAACACGAAACCCAGTCAGCACGACTGTACTCCTCGCTATACTCCTGTCACAGATCTGGATCCTGTACGATTTAGCGTATTATCAAGTGTAACGTATCCTGTCAAGGCACAGCTGTATGTTCTGCTGCACACAGGAACTTTCAGAGTAAACAAGATATTATTTATGGTAAAGAGACTCTGTGATTCTTTGCCCCGCACCAACACAGTGTACACATGCGGTGTACCCCGGAGTGATGTTATATCGGAGGAACAGCCGGTCACTTGCCAGATGGGGATGTGTGACTCCACACCAGAGGTGGTTGGCCGAGGTACAGCCGGGCCTTGGTGTGTTGTCGCATGACGCCAGTGCCTAGTGGGCACACGGGTGTGATGACACGCCTGCTTTGAGTGTTGAAGGCCGGTTGTACCCTTTTCTCCTGTGGTCAGTGTCCTGCCGGGCTGCTACTGGGTCCCTTGGGTAAGAGTGATCACGGATGGTCAGTGTGGTATATTGACCCCCCCAGAATGTAAGACCCGCCACCCACAGAAAGGGGAAGTGTCCCAAGGTTGCGATGTGTGCTGTGTCGGTGGGTTGCGAGAAATCACAGAGTCTCTTTGACTTAAAGAAAGCCGGTTTACTAATTGCAAATGTGCAGCAGGTCATACAGAATAAGCAGTATAAGGTTTCTCTGGATAACACACTTGACAATAGTTCCCAATAAATACTTGACAAAACGGGAACCTGATCAGTAGTAGAAGTGCAGTGTAGGATGTAGTCGTGCTGACTGGGTAGTGTGGTGAGTGATATGAAGAAACAGAGTAGTAGGGAGGAGGATGCCTTAAGAGTTCCAACCCATGTAGTAATGCCCTCTACCGGGATGTTGGAGGATGAGGTAGAATACTTAAAAGAAGAAGAAGAACACCTGTGCCCGTGTATTGGCTTTGAGTTAGTCTTCACACCACCTTATGCCCACTAGACTCGGCTGAACCTTCCTAGAGGGTGACACAGGCCCCAGACCTTGTTACCTGGGATGAGCGGAATGCTGAGGGTTCCCTGCTGACACCAGCTCTGCAAGATAGAGTTCATAGGCTTACTGCAACTTTGCTCTATCTGGATCAGTTCCTAGCTCCTGGCTTTCCTGGCTTTCGTGGATACTGTCCTGCACTGTGATACTCCTTGTCCACGGCGTGGGTTGAGGTTGTCTATGACTTGTCCTCTCCTAAGAGGGGTTTGACACTGCATAGTGCTGTGTAGGATAAGTTGAAGAGAAGCTGTAGGTTACATCCTGTGTCTGCAGAGTCTAGCTACAAAAGTCTCTCTGGACTGGTTCTGCTGTCCCTGACAGGTGACCTGGCAGGAGCCAGGCCCAGTCTGACTACAGCAGGGAGCGTTCTACCTTGTGTCCTCTCTGCACAGGAACCTGACTGAGCTATACTTCCTGTACCCATGTGACTTCCTATCTCCCAGCATCTCTATCGTGTGCTGTGAGTGGGTGAGAGGAGAGTGTGAGAAAAGAGAAAGATAAGGATAAGGATTCCTATTGGCTCACAGATCCATTAACCCATTAATAAGGGCCCTATTCCATGGGACGATATCATTTGCATAATCGTTAACGATAAATGGCCGCTATTGTTCACCCATTTACGTGGAACGATAATCGTTACTTATGATCGTTCTTGCGGTCGTCTTGTCGTCGCTATTGCGTTTGTCACTACTGCGAACGACGTCTTTTTCAATGCAAACGATTTGCGAATGAGCGACGATAAAAATAGGTCCAGGTCTTATTAAACGATCAATGATTTATTGTTCTGTCGTTAACCGTTAACTGCTATTCAACCGAACGATTATCGCTTAGATTAGAACGATTTAACGATAATCTGAAGGTGACCCATGGAATAGGGCCCTAACTTTGGCTGTGCAATAGACATGTACAATACTGACATCTAGTGGTGGACAATAAAATAACTTCTAAAGACTCCAGCATTACTTAAAGAGGAAGTACCATCAGGTACATTCGCTTTAACATGACCCACGAATAGAACGGGGAAGTTGGTGCCGCTGTCCGTTTTTTTTGAACCTCTATGCCATGGCTCCATTGATTCTAAAGGGAAGTGGGCTGCAGTTCAAAAAACGGACCGGGGCACCGGCTTCCCTGTGACGGCGACGTTCTACCCATGGGTCATATTAAAGAGGATGTAGAGGACAAGTGTAAAAAGAAAAAGAACCACCATGGTGGGACACCACACACACTTCTTGGGTCATTTCCCCTTTCTGTGGGTGGCAGTGCCCATAGTCCCGGAGGGTCACTACTATTTCGGACCACCATGATAACAGCCCAAGGGACCCCACAGCAACCCGGCAGGTCACTGACCACAGGGGAACAAGGTGTATCCAGCCCTCCAACCTAAAAGCAGGTGTGCCACCATACCTGTGCGCCCAACCAACACTGGCATCTGTGAGTGTGTGGTTCGGACCCCAGTCTTGGTGCCTGTGTGAGTGTGTGGTTCGGACCCCAGTCTTGGTGTCTCTGTGAGTGTGTGGTTCGGACCCCAGTCTTGGTGTCTCTGTGAGTGTGTGGTTCGGACCCCAGTCTTGGTGTCTCTGTAAGTGTGTGGTTCGGACCCCAGTCTTGGTGTCTGTGTGAGTGTGTGGTTCGGACCCCAGTCTTGGTGCCTGTGTGAGTGTGTGGTTCGGACCCCAGTGTTGGTGTCTCTGTGAGTGTGTGGTTCGGACCCCAGTGTTGGTGTCTCTGTGAGTGTGTGGTTCGGACCCCAGTCTTGGTGTCTCTGTGAGTGTGTGGTTCGGACCCCAGTGTTGGTGTCTGTGTGAGTGTGTGGTTCGGACCCCAGTCTTGCTGCCTGTGTGAGTATGTGATTCGGACCCCAGTCTTGGTGTCTCTGTGAGTGTGTGGTTCGGACCCCAGTGTTGGTGTCTGTGTGAGTGTGTGGTTCGGACCCCAGTCTTGGTGCCTGTGAGAGTGTGTGGTACGGACCCCAGTCTTGGTGTCTCTGTGAGTGTGTGGTTCGGACCCCAGTCTTGGTGTCTCTGTGAGTGTGTGGTTCGGACCCCAGTCTTGGTGTCTCTGTGAGTGTGTGGTTCGGACCCCAGTCTTGGTGTCTCTGTGAGTGTGTGGTTCGGACTCCAGTCTTGCTGCCTGTGTGAGTATGTGATTCGGACCCCAGTCTTGGTGTCTCTGTGAGTGTGTGTTTCGGACCCCAGTGTTGGTGTCTGTGTGAGTGTGTGTTTCGGACCCCAGTGTTGGTGTCTCTGTGAGTGTGTGTTTCGGACCCCAGTGTTGGTGTCTGTGTGAGTGTGTGGTTCGGACCCCAGTCTTGGTGCCTGTGAGAGTGTGTGGTTCGGACCCCAGTCTTGGTGTCTGTGTGAGTGTGTGGTACAGACCCCAGTGTTGGTGCCTGTGTAAGTGTGATTCGGACCCCAGTGTTGGTGCCTGTGTAAGTGTGATTCGGACCCCAGTGTTGGTGCCTGTGTAAGTGTGTTTCGGACCCCAGTGTTGGTGTCTGTGTAAGTGTGTGGTACGGACCCCAGTCTTGGTGTCTGTGTGAGTGTGTGGTACGGACCCCAGTGTTGGTGCCTGTGTAAGTGTGTGGTACGGACCCCAGTCTTGGTGTCTGTGTGAGTGTGTGGTTCGGACCCCAGTGTTGGTGCCTGTGTGAGTGTGTGGTTCGGACCCCAGTGTTGGTGTCTGTGTGAGTGTGTGTTTCGGACCCCAGTGTTGGTGCCTGTGTGAGTGTGTGGTTCGGACTCCAGTCTTGCTGCCTGTGTGAGTATGTGATTCGGACCCCAGTCTTGGTGTCTCTGTGAGTGTGTGTTTCGGACCCCAGTCTTGGTGTCTGTGTGAGTGTGTGTTTCGGACCCCAGTCTTGGTGTCTCTGTGAGTGTGTGTTTCGGACCCCAGTGTTGGTGTCTGTGTGAGTGTGTGGTTCGGACCCCAGTCTTGGTGCCTGTGAGAGTGTGTGGTTCGGACCCCAGTCTTGGTGTCTGTGTGAGTGTGTGGTACAGACCCCAGTGTTGGTGCCTGTGTAAGTGTGATTCGGACCCCAGTGTTGGTGCCTGTGTAAGTGTGATTCGGACCCCAGTGTTGGTGCCTGTGTAAGTGTGATTCGGACCCCAGTGTTGGTGCCTGTGTAAGTGTGATTCGGACCCCAGTCTTGGTGTCTCTGTGAGTGTGTGGTACGGACCCCAGTCTTGGTGTCTGTGTGAGTGTGTGGTACGGACCCCAGTGTTGGTGCCTGTGTAAGTGTGTGGTACGGACCCCAGTCTTGGTGTCTATGTGAGTGTGTGGTTCGGACCCCAGTGTTGGTGCCTGTGTGAGTGTGTGGTTCGGACCCCAGTGTTGGTGTCTGTGTGAGTGTGTGGTACGGACCCCAGTGTTGGTGCCTGTGAGAGTGTGTGTTTCGGACCCCAGTCTTGGTGTCTCTGTGAGTGTGTGGTTCGGACCCCAGTGTTGATGTCTGTGTGAGTGTGTGTTTCGGACCCCAGTCTTGGTGTCTCTGTGAGTGTGTGGTTCGGACCCCAGTGTTGGTGTCTGTGTGAGTGTGTGGTTCGGACCCCAGTCTTGGTGCCTGTGAGAGTGTGTGGTTCGGACCCCAGTCTTGGTGTCTGTGTGAGTGTGTGGTACAGACCCCAGTGTTGGTGCCTGTGTAAGTGTGATTCGGACCCCAGTGTTGGTGCCTGTGTAAGTGTGATTCGGACCCCAGTGTTGGTGCCTGTGTAAGTGTGATTCGGACCCCAGTGTTGGTGCCTGTGTAAGTGTGATTCGGACCCCAGTCTTGGTGTCTCTGTGAGTGTGTGGTACGGACCCCAGTCTTGGTGTCTGTGTGAGTGTGTGGTACGGACCCCAGTGTTGGTGCCTGTGTAAGTGTGTGGTACGGACCCCAGTCTTGGTGTCTATGTGAGTGTGTGGTTCGGACCCCAGTGTTGGTGCCTGTGTGAGTGTGTGGTTCGGACCCCAGTGTTGGTGTCTGTGTGAGTGTGTGTTTCGGACCCCAGTCTTGGTGTCTGTGTGAGTGTGTGGTACGGACCCCAGTGTTGGTGCCTGTGAGAGTGTGTGTTTCGGACCCCAGTCTTGGTGTCTCTGTGAGTGTGTGGTTCGGACCCCAGTGTTGATGTCTGTGTGAGTGTGTGTTTCGGACCCCAGTCTTGGTGTCTCTGTGAGTGTGTGGTTCGGACCCCAGTGTTGGTGTCTCTGTGAGTGTGTGGTTCGGACCCCAGTGTTGGTGCCTGTGTGAGTGTGTGGTACGGACCCCAGTGTTGATGTCTCTGTGAGTGTGTGGTACGGACCCCAGTCTTGGTGCCTGTGAGAGTGTGTGATTCGGACCCCAGTGTTGGTGCCTGTGTGAGTGTGTGGTTCGGACCCCAGTGTTGGTGTCTGTGAGAGTGTGTGGTACGGACCCCAGTGTTGATGTCTGTGTGAGTGTGTGGTTCGGACCCCAGTGTTGGTGTCTCTGTGAGTGTGTGGTACGGACCCCAGTGTTGATGTCTCTGTGAGTGTGTGGTTCGGACCCCAGTGTTGGTGTCTGTGTGAGTGTGTGGTACGGACCCCAGTGTTGATGTCTGTGTGAGTGTGTGGTTCGGACCCCAGTGTTGGTGCCTGTGTGAGTGTGTGGTACGGACCCCAGTGTTGATGTCTCTGTGAGTGTGTGGTACGGACCCCAGTGTTGATGTCTGTGTGAGTGTGTGGTTCGGACCCCAGTGTTGGTGCCTGTGTAAGTGTGTGATTCGGACCCCAGTGTTGATGCCTGTGTGAGTGTGTGGGGTTTTTATATCTTTTTAAATAATAAATAAACAACATTCCTATTTACCCCCTTTTGTTTGTATATATTGAATTGTGTGTTGGGATTTTTTTTATTTTGTTGGGGATTTTTCCCTTGTTAATTAACTATCTCTCCACAGTCTGGTCATGTGATCGCAGCGGCTCCTCATGGCTCCATCGTGTCATGTGATCGCAGCGGCTCATCATGGCTCCATCAGGTCATGTGATCGCAGCGGCTCATCATGGCTCCATTGTGTCATGTGATCGCAGCGGCTCATCATGGCTTCATTGTGTCATGTGATCGCAGCGGCTCATCATGGCTCCATCTGGTCATGTGATCACGGGGGCTCATCATGGCTCTATCAGGTCATGTGATCGCAGCGGCTCATCATGGCTCTATCAGGTCATGTGATCGCAGCGGCTCATCATGGCTCCATCTGGTCATGTGATAGCAGCGGCTCATCATGGCTCCTTCAGGTCATGTGATCGCAGCGGCTCATCATGGCTCTATCAGGTCATGTGATCGCAGCGGCTCATCATGGCTCTATCTGGTCATGTGATAGCAGCGGCTCATCATGGCTCCATCAGGTCATGTGATCGCAGCGGCTCATCATGGCTCTATCAGGTCATGTGATCGCAGCGGCTCATCATGGCTCCATCTGGTCATGTGATAGCAGCGGCTCATCATGGCTCCATCAGGTCATGTGATCGCAGCGGCTCATCATGGCTCCATCAGGTCATGTGATCGCAGCGGCTCATCATGGCTCTATCAGGTCATGTGATCGCAGCGGCTCATCATGGCTCTATCTGGTCATGTGATAGCAGCGGCTCATCATGGCTCCATCAGGTCATGTGATCACGGTGGCTCATCATGGCTCCATTAGGTCATGTGATCGCAGCGGCTCATCATGGCTCCATCAGGTCATGTGATCACGGCGGCTCATCATGGCTCCATCAGGTCATGTGATCGCAGCGGCTCATCATGGCTCCATCAGGTCATGTGATCGCAGCGGCTCATCATGGCTCCATCAGGTCATGTGATAGCAGCGGCTCATCATGGCTCCATCAGGTCATGTGATAGCAGCGGCTCATCATGGCTCCATCAGGTCATGTGATAGCAGCGGCTCATCATGGCTCCATTGTGTCATGTGATCACAGTGGCACATCATGGCTCCATCGGGTCATGTGATCGCAGCGGCTCATCATGGCTCCATCAGGTCATGTGATCGCAGCGGCTCATCATGGCTCCATCGGGTCATGTGATAGCAGCGGCTCATCATGGCTCCATCGGGTCATGTGATCGCAGAGGCTCATCATGGCTCCATCAGGTCATGTGATCGCAGCGGCTCATCATGGCTCCATCAGGTCATGTGATCGCAGCGGCTCATCATGGCTCCATCGGGTCATTAGTAGTAGTATAGCCACGCTCACCGTTGGGTGCAATTAGAAAGTCAGTACAATATTTGGAAATATTAATTGCACACCATATGACAGTTTTCTTTCATTTTCTCCTGCTCTTATTTTATTCCAGTGTGTATATATACAGAAAAGAAATGGCTCCAGAATTAGGCACATGTATTCTTTATATCACAGATAATCCTTGTATTGTATACCATAACGGACGTTTCGGTCTAGAACGACCTTTCTCAACAGGTATCTGTAGGATAAGTGCAAAGTATATGAGCAACATCAAATATGTAACACATTGTCCAACATTCATGAGTGATTATGATGTCATTCTCATATCAAATTCATTATGGCGAGATGACATATGAAATCGGCTGTGACATCATGAGCTAGGATGCTGCCTTACTACAGTCCAGTGTTACCCCTCTATGTGCGCACATATGGATGCGTGTAATATATGTATAAAGTATACTCATTATTTATTGTTATTAATTATTATGTTATTATTTATTAATGAAAAACTTATATGTACAGTATAGTAAATAAATGATATAGCCGGAGGGTAACCACATGCATAAATGAATATACTCATCTCCATAGCACAAGCGGCTTGAATCCAAATACTTACACATTGGTGGGCGGTAGAAAAGAAAGAGTGCCTGAGGAAATAGAGGTAAGTATAAGTCACCTGAAGTCAAGTCTAAGGAACAAAGGAGGAAAGCAATGTCCTGTGAAAAGAAAAATAGTTGTCTTAGATATACCAGCCAGACCACCATGGCGGCTCAACAGGAGTCAGAGGTCAGCTTGTGTCACAACGTACCATCCCTTGATGCCAACAGTTCAAAAAGCCATTAGAAAACATTGGCACATTCTCCATGCTAGTTTCCCACATGTAGAGGAATTTAGAGGAAGGCCATTCCATAGCCCAATTACGCTACCAAGTTCTCGAACATGTTCCGCCCCCCAGAGGAGGTGGCAATAGAGTCAATTTATTAAACCAAAGAGAATCCTTTTGGATCCATAGACTACAAACATTGTCACCACAAGGTTTAAATAGAGAATGTGATTTCTATATTAATTTGAGAAAGTATTAACGTGGACTTTTTTCTTATTTCCCTTAGGGCCCTATTCCACAGTAACGATAATCGGCCGGATCGGCCCCATTCAGCCCGATTCGGCCGATAATCATTTGGTGAAATAGAGAGAACGATGAGGTGATGATCGTGTCATCGGCTGATCGTTCATTTAGGGCCAGACCTAAAATCATCGTTCCCCCACCGCGCATCGCTACGGTTGAATAGCGGTGCGGGGCGGGCGACCGACGATTTGACAGGCTGCAGCAGCATCATACATTACCTGTCAGGACTTCTCTGCACTGTCTTCATCCCCGGGTCCTGCGCGCTCTATCTTCAGAATGGCCGGTCAGCTGACGGAGCGCTCAGCCAATCACAGGCCGGGACCGCCGTGGCCTGTGATTGGCTGAGTTTGGCCAGTCAGCTGACCGGCCATTCTGAAGATAGAGCGCGCAGGACCCGGGGATGAAGACAGCGCGGAGAAGACCTGACAGGTAATGTATGATGCTGCAAGGGCTGCAAGGACATCGGTAACGATATCCCTGCAGCCCTCGCTCAACGATCATCGGGCCGTGGAATAGGCCCAGTAAACGAGCGGCGATCTAGCAGATCGCCGCTCGTTTCCATCGTTGATCGGGCCCTCCTCAGCCCGTGGAATAGGACCCTTAGATGCGCCCCCTCTAATAAACACATTCCGTATGGATGGCGGCATAACGACTTACTAATTGGATTCCATTGGTCGGGTTGGCAATCACCTGGTACTTCTACTTTTCTGGGTATCCTTTTTGGTTCTGAGGGAACGTATCCCTTTAGCCTTAGATGTTCTATTCTCTTTTTCCTCATTATGCGATATACCTTTCTTTTTTTATATATATCTCCTCATTTTTTCATTCCATATTATCACTAATCTTACTTTCCATTCCTGGCCTAGTTACTTCTTTTCTTATTTTGCTCTTTTGTCTTTTTTTATTGAGTATATTTTTTTGCTCTTGAAAAAAAAATTCTGTCCCTATCTTTTTGTTCCTGAGTTTTTTTATTTTTGCTAAATTTCTTTAAATATTTTATTTTTTCATCATTCTAGTTTTTTACAGCAGGTTATCTCACTTTATGACGGGATATTAGATATATTGACTGTAATGAGACATGGTCTTCAATAGATTGGAGTTAGAAAGGCATCACAGATCAGTCAGTCAGCGCATCATAATATATACTGTACATAAATCATGGCGTTCGATATTGAGTAATGTGGATTTATCTCCTTTACATACATGATGCATATGATTTAATATCCTTCAATATTGATCTATACAAGATATTTCACTTCACACAGTAGCCAGTCTCTCCCATTACATTAGGCTGGGTTCACACTGCGTTTTCAGCATACGTTTAACGGATCTTTTTTTTTAACAGACAAAAAATTTGTGTCAGCAACGTTTTTGTGTCCGTAAAAAAAACCAGATCCGTTTTGATTTGTTTTTTTAATAATACAAATGCATCAGTTTTTTGCAATCCATTTTTCATCAGTTTTTTGCAAAAAACGGATGAAAAAAACGGATTGCAAAAACTCAGTGTGAACCCAGCCTTATATACTCATTACGTATGTCAGAGAGCCAGTGGAACCTAAGACGCTGTTATAACATTAGTACGCATGTCAGAAATCCACTGTGAAATGCATATGTCACCATGACGCACGTGATGTGCCGGTGGTGACGTATATGCGTTCCAAACATGTGATCACGTCCCGGCACAGGTGACCATGATGCCAGCGCATATAAACCCGAAAGTCGCACCGGAACGATGCTCCGGCCGCGTCTTCATCATCTAAGCACATGGTAAGACAACTATTTTTCTTTTCACAGGACATTGCTTTCCTCCATTGTTCCTTAGACTTGATTTCAGGTGACTTATACTTACCTCTATTTCCTCAGGCACTCTTTCTTTTCTACCAATGTCGTTCTAGACCGAAACGTCCGTTATGGTATACAATACAAGGATTATCTGTGATATAAAGAATGCATGTGCCTAATTCTGGAGCCATTTCTTTTCTGTATATATACACACTGGAATAAAATAAGAGCATGAGAAAATGAAAGAAAACTGTCATATGGTGTGCAATTAATATTTCCAAATATGGCTCCATCAGGTCATGTGATCACGGATGCTCTTCATGGCTCCATTGGGTCATGTGATCACAACGGCTCATCATGGCTCAGTCGGGTCATGTGATCATGGCGGCTCATCATGGCTCAGTCGGGTCATGTGATCACGGCGGCTCATCATGGCTCAGTTGGGTCATGTGATCACGATGGCTCATCATGACTCAGTTGGGTCATGTGATCACGGCGGCTCATCATGGCTCCATCAGGTTATGTTATCATGACGGCTCATCATGGCTCCATCAGGTCATGTGATCATGGCGGCTCATCAGGGCTCAGTCGGGTCATGTGATCACGGCGGCTTATCATGGCTCCATCGGGTCATGTGATCACGGCGGCTCATCATGGCTCAGTTGGGTCATGTGATCACGGCGGCTCATCATGGCTCAGTCGGGTCATGTGATCACGGCAGCTCATCGTGGCTCAGTTGGGTCATGTGATCACGGCGGCTCATCATGGCTCAGTCGGGTCATGTGATCATGGCGGCTCATCATGGCTCCATCAGGTTATGTTATCATGGCGGCTCATTATGGCTCAGTCGGGTCATGTGATCACGGCGGCTCATCATGGCTCCATCGGGTCATGTGATCATGGCAGCTCATCATGGCTCAGTTGGGTCATGTGATCACGGCGGCTCATCATGGCTCCATCAGGTTATGTTATCATGGCGGCTCATCATGGCTCCATCAGGTCATGTGATCATGGCAGCTCATCATGGCTCAGTTGGGTCATGTGATCACGGCGGCTCATCATGGCTCCATAAGGTTATGTTATTATGGCGGCTCATCATGGCTCCATCAGGTTATGTTATCATGGTGGGTCATCATGGCTCAGTCGGGTCACGTGATCACGGATGCTCATCATGGCTCCATTGGGTCATGTGATCATGGCAGCTCATCATGGCTCAGTTGGGTCATGTGATCACGGCGGCTCATCATGGCTCCATCAGGTTATGTTATCATGGCTGCTCATCATGGCTCAGTCAGGTCATGTGATCATGGCGGCTCATCATGGCTGCATCGGGTCATGTGATCATGGCGGCTCATCATGGCTCAGTCGGGTCATGTGATCACTGCGGCTCATCATGGCTCCATCGGGTCATGTGATCACGCCTCAGTCTCTTCTGTATCCTGTCATTGATTGGTTACTGTGCTCGGTCCCTGTTGATGTCAGACGGTCACAGAGAGCATCACGATTATTTTGTTGGAACCCATAACTCAGAATTTCACCACTTACAGGGAAGAAGCTTCACCCCCAGAGCAGCGCTCAGTATAAATCCATCATGATCCTCACATCCAGGTCCATGACTCCTTTCATTTGGGGAGAGTCTCCGGACAGTGATGGGGATTCTCCAGATCTACGAGTCTAAAATCCAATCATAAGAAGAATTAACAACCATTGCATCGTAGGGCCCCATTACATGGAACGATTATCGAATGAAAAATCGTTATAAATTTTAACAATAATTTTCCTATGTGTGTGATGTTACCGATCCAGTAGTGGATTATAATCGGGGCGTTTTGGGCGGCAGCCCGGGGCCCTGAGCTCCTGGGGGGCCCATGACCACCCAAAAAGACTTATACTTTCAGTGGTGTACTGTCTCCTGGCTACACTTCTGCCATGATTTGCAAAAATCACAGGGTTTTTTTATGGCAATTTTGCACAAATCAGGACATCATGACATTATCTATACTGTACTATGAACGCCAGGCTAGTGCCGCCATAGTTACAGTGGGGTGGGGGGGGCCCAGGCTAGTGCCGCCATAGTTACAGTGGGGTGGGGGGGCCCAGGCTAGTGCTGCCATAGTTACAGTGGGGTGGGGGGGCCAGGCTAGTGCTGCCATAGTTACAGTGGGGTGGGGGGCCCAGGCTAGTGCTGCCATAGTTACAGTGGGGTGGGGGGGCCAGGCTAGTGCCGCCATAGTTACAGTGGGGTGGGGGGCCCAGGCTAGTGCTGCCATAGTTACAGTGGGGTGGGGGGGCCAGGCTAGTGCTGCCATAGTTACAGTGGGGTGGGGGGGCCAGGCTAGTGCTGCCATAGTTACAGTGGGGTGGGGGGGCCAGGCTAGTGCTGCCATAGTTACAGTGGGGTGGGGGGGCCCAGGCCTGGTGAACAGCCCGGGGCCTATGGGAAAGTTAATCCGCCCCTGTCAGTGACTGCAGGTCAGGTGCGGTTTGCAATTAAGCTCCATTCACTTTAATGGAACTGAGTTGCAAAACCTGCAGCCAACCTGGAGGCTAGAGCGATGCTGGAAGTAACGACCCCCGTTCTGTGGCTTATGGGGAGCGATTTCAGGGCGTTCCCAAAAGCGATAATTTACGATTGTTTATCGGCAAAAACAAGAAATCACTTTGTCTAATAGGACCCCAAATCTAACAGGTGTGATGTATCTAATCCTACCAGTGTCATACTGTCTGCTGAGCCATGTATCTAATCCTACCATGTGTGATACTGTCTGCTGAGCCTCTGTATCTAATCCTACCATGTGTGTTACTGTATGCTGAGCCTCTGTATCTAATCCTACCATGTGTGATACTGTCTGCTGAGCCTCTGTATCTAATCCTACCATGTGTGATACTGTCCGCTGAGCTGCTGTATCTAATCCTACCAGTGTCATACTGTCTGCTGAGCCGCTGTATCTAATCCTACCATGTGTGATACTGTCTGCTGAGCCTCTGTATCTAATCCTACCATGTGTGATACTGTCTGCTGAGCCGCTGTATCTAATCCTACCAGGTGTGATACTGTCTGCTGAGCCTCTGTATCTAATCCTACCATGTGTGATACTGTCTGCTGAGCCTCTGTATCTAATCCTACCATGTGTGATACTGTCTGCTGAGCCTCTGTATCTAATCCTACCATGTGTGATACTGTCTGCTGAGCTGCTGTATCTAATCCTACCATGTGTGATACTGTCTGCTGAGCTGCTGTATCTAATCCTACCATGTGTGATACTGTCTGCTGAGCTGCTGTATCTAATCCTACCATGTGTGATACTGTCTGCTGAGCTGCTGTATCTAATCCTACCATGTGTGATACTGTCTGCTGAGCTGCTGTATCTAATCCTACCAGGTGTGATACTGTCTGCTGAGCTGCTGTATCTAATCCTACCAGGTGTGATACTGTCTGCTGAGCCTCTGTATCTAATCCTACCAGGTGTGATACTGTCTGCTGAGCTGCTGTATCTAATCCTACCAGGTGTGATACTGTCTGCTGAGCTGCTGTATCTAATCCTACCAGGTGTGATACTGTCTGCTGAGCTGCTGTATCTAATCCTACCATGTGTGATACTGTCTGCTGAGCCTCTGTATCTAATCCTACCATGTGTGATACGGTCTGCTGAGCCTCTGTATCTAATCCCACCATGTGTGATACTGTCTGCTGAGCCTCTGTATCTAATCCTACCAGGTGTGATACTGTCTGCTGAGCTGCTGTATCTAATCCTACCATGTGTGATACTGTCCGCTGAGCCTCTGTATCTAATCCTACCATGTGTGATACGGTCTGCTGAGCCTCTGTATCTAATCCCACCATGTGTGATACTGTCTGCTGAGCCTCTGTATCTAATCCTACCATGTGTGATACTGTCTGCTGAGCCTCTGTATCTAATCCTACCAGGTGTGATACTGTCTGCTGAGCTGCTGTATCTAATCCTACCATGTGTGATACTGTCTGCTGAGCTGCTGTATCTAATCCTACCACGTCCCTGTTGCCCATAGCGACCAATCACAGCTCAGCTTTCACTTTACCAAAGCAGTGTAAGAAATGAAATCAGATCTGTGATTGGTTGCCAAGGGTAACAGAGGCGGTCCTAATAGATCTGCCCCAATATACTAGGAGATTGCATCACTGAGCGATGAAGATGGAGACTGAGACAAGATATGGGCCCCTCAGGACACCTTCTCTCTATACCGGGGGCCACTTTCCCTCATATCTGCAGTTTTAGGGTCTCGGCCCCCCAGGACACCTTCTCTCTCTATACCGGGGGCCACTTTCTCTCATATCTGCAGTTTTAGGGTCTCGGCCCCCCCCCCAGGACACCTTCTCTCTATACCGGGGGCCACTTTCCCCTCATATCTGCAGTTTTAGGGTCTCGGCCCCCCAGGACACCTTCTCTCTATACCGGGGGTCACTTTCCCTCATATCTGCAGTTTTAGGGTCTCGGCCCCCCAGGACACCTTCTCTCTATACCGGGGGTCACTTTCCCTCATATCTGCAGTTTTAGGGTCTCGGCCCCCCAGGACACCTTCTCTCTATACCGGGGGCCACTTTCCCTCATATCTGCAGTTTTAGGGTCTCGGCCCCCCCAGGACACCTTCTCTCTATACAGGGGGTCACTTTCCCCTCATATCTGCAGTTTTAGGGTCTTGGCCCCCCAGGACACCTTCTCTCTCTATACCGGGGGTCACTTTCCCTCATATCTGCAGTTTTAGGGTCTCGGCCCCCAGGACACCTTCTCTCTATACCGGGGGTCACTTTCCTCATTTTTGGGGGTCCTGTCCCCCCAATGATACTTTCTCCCTATAATGGGGATCACTTTCCTCATTTTTGGGGGTCCCGGACCCCCAATGATACTTTTTCCCTATACCGGGGGTCACTCTCCTCATTTATGGGGGTCCCGGCTCCCCGATGATACTTTCTCCCTATACCAAGGGTCACTTACTTCTCTGGTTACAGTTTTGGATCCACCCTTACTTACCCTGCAAGAGAAGAGGAGGGCGGTGATTCCAATGGGCAGGCAGCAGGTGATTATGCCCAGGAGGGGGCAGCGCAGAGCGGCACCACTAGAGGGCGGTGGAGGGTCCATAGGGAGTTGCTGGTTTGTGGGTATTGACAGGATGGCCGGCTTTGCTGGTTGATGCCCATATGATGGGGGTCCTCTGCTCGGGGTTGGGTGGTGCCCATGGTATACCCAGTCACCATCTTTGTGCCCTTGCCATGACGGGTACATCCTCAGCTCCTGAGTTGGCAGCAGTGAGGGTGAAGCCTGAAGTCGCCTCCTCACCGCCCGGACCATCTCCAGATCCAGCTCCTCTCCGCCATTGGTTTATATAGGCCCCGCTGTCACCCCGCCCATCCCCCGGCCTTTGTTCACCATAAATGAGGATTATAATAAATTCATCAATGATGCAGATAAACACAGAATGTTCCAGAAACTCCAATCCCATCAATTATCAGTCGTGTTCTGACTTGTCTGCCATCGGACACCTCCATATATCCGGTGATTATAGGGAGGACGCTGAGCCCTATGACCCCTGGTCATGTCCTCCAGTCAATCATTGACAAGGGGCGGAGCTGTCAGGGTCAGAGTGTAAAGCAGACTGTGATGACATCATGATGACATCACGACGTCTGTATCGGTCACCATCTGATCGTGTACCGCAGACCCTCCAGTGTAGACATGTTACCTGCACCGACACATTGCAACAAACCATCAGAACAGAGATGATTGCCCCTGATCCTATGTGGGCCGCACTTCTGATGGTTTGTTACAATGTGTCGGGGCAGGTGAAGTGTAGCAGCCTTGTTGCCGGGATGTGTCGCTTACAGATCATCGTCCAGAGATGAGAGCCCCCACTCACAGTTATGGGAAACAATGGAACCGTGAGGAATCACAATCTACAGAACTTTTCAGGATTTTATTATTTTCTTTTCCTGTCTGTTCCGGCCCTTTAAGTGTGCGACACGGTCAGGTGGGGTGGAGACTTGGCACTATTCCTCTGCCCCCCTCCCCCTTCAGTATGTGGCGTCTCTGGGCTCCGTCGCAGTGATTGGGTTTCAGATTGTTATCTGTAATAATTACCCAGATGCATAAAGCTGTAATCACCTGTAGATTATAATCATATAACTCTCTGCCCCGCCCCCAGACTCCAAGAACGACCTGTTATCTCACATAATGCAGCATTGTGTGTGCCAGATCCAGGTGGCCCCATAACAATGTGTGCCAGATCCAGGTGCCCCCATAACAGTGTGCGCCAGATCCAGGTGCCCCCATAACAGTGTGCGCCAGATCCAGGTGCCCCCATAACAGTGTGCGCCAGATCCAGGTGCCCCCATAACAGTGTGCGCCAGATCCAGGTGCCCCCATAACAGTGTGCGCCAGATCCAGGTGCCCCCATACTAACAGTGTGCGCCAAATCCAGGTGCCCCCATAACACTGTGCGCCAGATCAGGTGGCCCCATAACAATGTGTGCGCCAGATCCAGGTGCCCCCATAACAGTGTGCGCCAGATCCAGGTGCCCCCATACTAACAGTGTGCGCCAGATCCAGGTGCCCCCATACTAACAGTGTGCGCCAGATCCAGGTGCCCCCATACTAACAGTGTGCGCCAGATCCAGGTGCCCCCATACTAACAGTGTGCGCCAGATCCAGGTGCCCCCATAACAGTGTGCGCCAGATCCAGGTGCCCCCATACTAACAGTGTGCGCCAAATCCAGGTGCCCCCATAACACTGTGCGCCAGATCCAGGTGCCCCCATAACACTGTGCGCCAGATCCAGGTGCCCCCATACTAACAGTGTGCGCCAAATCCAGGTGCCCCCATACTAACAGTGTGCGCCAAATCCAGGTGCCCCCATACTAACAGTGTGCGCCAAATCCAGGTGCCCCCATACTAACAGTGTGCGCCAAATCCAGGTGCCCCCATACTAACAGTGTGCGCCAAATCCAGGTGCCCCCATACTAACAGTGTGTGCCAGATCCAGGTGCCCCCATACTAACAGTGTGCGCCAGATCCAGGTGCCCCCATACTAACAGTGTATGCCAGATCCAGGTGCCCCCATACTAACAGTGTGCCCCAAATCCAGGTGCCCCCATACTAACAGTGTGCGCCAGATTCAGGTGATCCATAACAGTGTGTGCCAGATTCAGGTGATCCATAACAGTGTGTGCCAGATTCAGGTGATCCATAACAGTGTATGCCAGATCCAGGTGCCCCCATACTAACAGTGTGCGCCAGATCCAGGTGCCCCCATAACAGTGTCGCCATGATGTCATTTATCCGTACACATAGCCGTGCGGACCGCTCCAGGCACAGGGTGGGGGTGGGGGGGCACTCGGTCACAGTGCTGCTGTGATGTCATCTATCCGTACACATAGATGCACGGACCGCTCCAGGCACACGGGGGGGGGGGGGGGGGGGGCGTTTGGGGATGGGGGCGGTTGACCCTGCCGCTGTGATGTCATCTATCCATACACAAAGACATGCAGACCGCTTTAGGCACATAGGGGGAGGGAGGTGACCATGCCGCTGTGATGTCATCTATCCGTACACATAGACGTGCAGACCGCTCCAGGAACATGGGGGGAGGGGGGTGACCATGCCGCTGTGATGTCATCTATCCATACACATAGACGTGCAGACCGCTCCAGGAACATGGGGGGAGGGGGGTGACCATGCCGCTGTGATGTCATCTATCCGTACACATAGACGTGCAGACCGCTCCAGGAACATGGGGGGAGGGGGGTGACCATGCCGCTGTGATGTCATCTATCCGTACACATAGACGTGCAGACCGCTCCAGGAACATGGGGGGAGGGGGGTGACCATGCCGCTGTGATGTCATCTATCCGCACACATAGACGTGCAGACCGCTCCAGGAACATGGGGGGAGGGGGGTGTCCATGCCGCTGTGATGTCATCTATCCATACACATAGACATGCAGACCGCTTTAGGCACATAGGGGGAGGGGGGTGACCATGCTGCTGTGATGTCATCTATCCGTACACATAGACGTGCAGACCGCTCCAGGAACATGGGGGAGGGGGGTGACCATGCCGCTGTGATGTCATCTATCCATACACATAGACGTGCAGACCGCTCCAGGAACATGGGGGGAGAGGGTCATTGTGCCGCTGTGATGTCATCTATCCATACACATAGACGCGTGGACCAGTCCAAGCACATGGTGGGTGTGTGTGGTGGGGTGACCATGCCGCTGTGATGTCATCTATCCATACACATAGACGTAATGACTGCTTGAGGAAGAAGAGGAAGTAAAGTAAATAACACATGTGACCCAGATGACGTGGCAGCAGATGCCCAGCACAATGGCCACGATATTCAGCGTGTGCGCAGTCCTCGAGTATTGCGCCGCCAACATAGGATCTCCTCTCCTCAGAGCGTCCCGTGACTGTAAGACAAAATGGCAGAATAAAATAAAACCTGTTCTGTGTGTGGGAGAGTGTTCATCCAGCATCATCCCTGCTAGTACTTAACAGGGGGGACAGACACAAGTCTAGAGAGTTTGGGGCAAGTGCTCATGTGTGTTGGCTCTGTTCCTGTCAGCCATGCAGCTGTAGTTTCCTCTTAAGTTTTCCTAACTCTGCAGAGCCCTGTTTCAGAATCCAGAATTCCCACAGGTTTCTGCGACTCTATGCAGATTCCAGTATGCTGCCTCCAAGTCATCTCCAGCACTTTCTAAAGTTAAAGGGAATCCGTCAGCTCCCAGGCACTACCTAAGGTGCTGACAGTGTGCTGTAGCTGGCGGTCCCCCAGTATGCATGGTGCCTTTTTGGTAATTTTCCGTGCAGCGGATTATGTACAATCTTATGTCTCCTACTGTCACAGAGCTGTTGTTCCTGCCACACTTGTCATGCATCCTCCTTCCTCTTTATGAATAACCAATGCTGCCCGGCCTCCTGCTCGCTCAGCTGTCAGATTGCAGATCAGTCCTCTGTAGGCAGTTTATCTCTGAAAGCATCTTTCCTCTGTAATGTGTTGGAGCTGTGGTCTAGGGGTAACTCACCTGTCTAGAGACCTGCCAGCCGTTCATTCTCTGGTTCGAATCCCCTGATGGAAATTAAATAGATGTCTTTTTTTCTCTCATTAATGTATCATTTTTAAGGCTATGTTCACACACAGTATTTTTGCTCAGTATTTTGAAACCAAAACCAGGAGTGGATTGAGAACACAGAAAGGCTATGTTCTCACACTGTTGAAATTGAGCAGATGGCCGTCATTTAGTGGCAAATATCGGACGTTGTTTTTTTAAAAAAACAGTAATTATTTGCTATTAAATGACAGCCATCCACTCAATTTCAACGGTGTGTGAACATAGCCTTTCTGTGTTTTCAATTCACTTCTGGTTTTGGTTGCAAAATACTGACCAAAATACTGAGCAAAAATACTGTGTGTGTGAACATAGCCTTAAAAATGATACAATAATGAGGAAAAAAACCATCTATTTAATTTCCATCAGGGGATTCGAACCAGAGAATGAACTGCTGTCAGGTCTCTAGACAGGTGAGTTACCCCTAGATCACAGCTCCAACAAATTACAGAGGAAAGATTCTTTCAGACATAACCTGCCTACAGAGGACTGATCTGCCATCTGACAGCTGAGCGAGCAGGAGGCTGGGCAGCATTGATTATTCATGAAGAGGGAGGAGGATGCATGACAAGTGTGGCACGAACAACAGCTCTGTGACAGTAGGAGACATAAGATTGTACATAATCCGCTGCATGGAAAATTACCAAAAAGGCACCATGCTTACTGGGGCTGCCAGCTACAGCACACTGTAAGCACCTTAGATAGTGCCCAGGAGCTGACAGATTCCCTTTAAGGGAGAAAAGTCACCATTGTTTCCTTCTGCACTGAGAGGATCTATCTACATTCATTGAAACCAGGGTTGGAGAGATTGCTTCTTACTCATGGGCCCCCTGGCATTGCTGTCCTCTGTAAAGCTTCTGCTTGTAAGGACGATTCTTCTCTATTTCTTCCAGCAGTCAAACTGTGGGAATCCTCATCAGTAGAATGTAGTCTGATTGTACTGTGATCCCTTTAAGTAGCAACCAAGCTACATATCCCTACTTAATTGCCTCAAAGCTAAGTCCTTCAGTTATCCTCCTATACTCAATGCTCTTAAAGGGAAAGTGACCATATATACCTACTCTCCAGCCTATTCAGCGTGCATTTTGCTTTGTCAAGGGTCTTGACAAGGGTCTTTGTTAAGGGCCACTTGACAACACGAAGTACTCGTGAGACTTGTGTTGGGTACAGAGGAGGTGGTAGGTATTGTACCCTGTATAAGCGAGGTCATGCTAACATTTGTTTGGACTCATATCTTCTTACTATGGGACATCTGTGCACTTTTCACTTTTTTATTTTTATGTAATCCAGGTGTTTCATGTCCCGGTAGTAGTTTTTTTTATTATTACACATTTTGCCATTTGTAGATGTTTTATGTAGCAATTTTTCTACAATTACATTGTATTATACATTTTGTTGTTGTTTATCCCCTTGTCTTATATATGTCTTTTTAAATTGTGTGTAAAGATTATTGAAATAAAGTTTGATTTTTGCATTCTCCTCTCTGGGTAATCTGCCTCCTCTGTGGGTAGACCACCTCCTCTCTGGATGGACTACCCCCTCTCTGGGTGGACTACCCCCTCTCTGGGTGGACAATCTTCTCTCTATGTGGACTACCTCCTCTCTGGGTAATCTGCTTCCTCTCTGTATGGACTCCCTCCTCTTTGGGTGTACTACCTCCTCTCTGGGTGGACTATCTCTTTCTGGGTGGACTACCTTCTCTCTTGGTGGACTAGGTCCTCTCTGGGTGGACAATCTTCTCTCTGGGTGGACTACCTCCTCTCTGGGTAATCTGCCTCCTCTCTGTATGGACTCCCTCCTCTTTGGGTGTACTACCTCCTCTCTGGGTGGACTATCTCCTTTCTGGGTGGACTACCTTCTCTCTGGGTAGACCACCTTCTCTCTTGGTGGACTACCTCCTCTCTGGGTGGTCTACTTCCTCTCTGGGAGGACCATCTCCTCTATGGGTGGACTATCTCATCACTGGGTGGACTACCTTCTCTCTGGGTGGACAATCTCCTCTTTGGGTGTACTACCTCCTCTCTGGGTAGACAATCTTCTCTCTGGGTGGATTATCTTCTCTCTGGGTGGATTATCTTCTCTCTGGGTGGACTATTTGGCTTCTGGGTGGACTATGTCCTCTATGGGTAAACTACCTCCTCCCTGGGTGGACTACCTCCTCTCTGGGTGGACTATTTGGCTTCTGGGTGGACTATGCCCTCTCTGGGTAAACTACTATGGTATCCCACCACGGGTGTTGCTAGTGTATACACCCCTCGCAAAAGCCTTTACTCTAAGTAAAGTGGTAATGAAGTAGTACCTAAGTTTTGCCACTAGATGTTGCTAGTATGTATGTCTTGAACCTATGTATTGCACAGCTGTAGTACTCAAGGGGTTATAGTTTTTGTGTTTTGTGCACCAATGAGAGCTCTTTTCTCTTTTCTACCTATCTCTGTTCTTCTTCTTTGCACTCTCTTCCCATCCACTCGCAGCAGGCATTACATACCCTGTAGCAGGTTGTCACATGGGGAGAGTGAGTGTAGTCACACACTTAGTCAGTCTTAGTCTGACACAAGCCAGAACTGTCCCTACAGCAGTCACGTTGAGCCCTGGCTTATGCAGGTCCCCTGTTAGAGGACAAGTACAGTGTAGCATGGACATTCTTTTCTTGAAAGCAAAACTTCTTCACACTATGCAGTGCTAAGCACTCACAGAGAGGACAAGTCAGGGATCATCCCAGCCCACTCTGTGAACAAGTCTAAAGGTGCAGGACAGTATCCTGAGGCAAGAGGAACTGATCAAGATAGAGCAAAGTTGCTAGAAGCCTATGGACTCTATCTCGCAGCGCAGGTGTAATCAGAAAACTCTGTCCACTCTGCTCAACCCAGGTAACAAGGGTGGGGCTTGTGTCACCCTCTAGGACAGGTCACCCGACACTGGTGGGCAATAGGTGGGGCAAAGACAAGAACTCAGAACACGGGCACAAGTATTCTCTCTACTCTTAAGTCTACTTATTCTACTTCTAAAGTTCCGACAAAGCACAGTACTACACTGGGTTGGGACTCTCTCGACATCCTCCTCTCCACTTCTCTGAACTTATTCTACTTCTCAGCATGCAACCTATCCAGCACGGCTGCACTACTCTACAAGCTCTCAGCACAGATCCTGTCACTATAGTCTATTATCAAGTCAGAAGTCTTTTGTATATCACTGTATCAAGTTTTCCTGAAGTAAAGAAAGGTTTATTTATGATAACTTAATCCCCTATTCCACGGGGCAATGCAGAGGAGCAAACGAGCACAGTCTGCGCTTGTTTGCTGTTCGTTCCCCATGTGGCCGTTGGGAGCTGCGGGGAGGGGCGGGGCTGCCCGGGTGATCGCTAGATCACCAAGGTTTCCTGGGCTGCGAGATTGAGTACATAGGCTTCTAGCAACTTTGCTATATCCGGATCAGTTCCTCTTTCTTCAGGATACTGTCCTGAATCTTAAGATTTGTTGACGGCGTGGGCTGGGATGATCGCTGACTTGTCCTCTCCGAGAGTGTTTAACACTGCATATTGTGTAGAAGTGCTGCTTTCAAGAAGAAAGTGTGTGTCTGTAGACTACCACACCTCAGACTACACTGGACATGTACTCTAACAGGGGACCTGGCATAAGCCAGGGCCCAATGTGACTGCTGTAGGGACCGTTCTGGCTTGCGTCCTTCCTGTGTAGGAACCAGACTAAGACTCACTAACACTTCCTCTCCCCATGGGACTACCTTCTACAGGGTATGTAATACCTGCTGTGAGTGGGTGAGAAGAGAGTGCGGAGAAAGAAGGAGAAAAGAGATAGCTAGAGAAGAGGAAAGAGCTCTCATTGGTGCACAAATCACAAACAATAATAACCCCTTGAGTACTACAGCTGTGCAATACTTAAAGTGTCACTGTCGTTAATTTTTTTTTATGCAGAAATCAATAGTCCAGGCGATTTTAAGAAACTTTGTAATTGGGTTTATTAGCCAAATCTGCCATTATCTGCATGTAAAAAGCCTTTTCCCAGGTCCCCCCCTCCTCTCCTTTCTGTCATCCACTTCTCAGAATCAGAAAATCTCCACTGTTTTTTCATCAGTCAGATCTGTCTGGTCTATGAAGAGGGGAGGGGGGAGGGGGAAGGAGGAGATAGAGCCAAGAACAAAGGATTGCTCATTCAGAGCCCTAATTAGTGGTCAGGCAGGTGGGGGCTGACTGTCACAGGAGAGAGCCTGTGATGTGAATGTAAATTAACTCTTTGTTGTCCTGTTTTGCTGCTTTTACTTTCTCTCTCCATAGGAAAACCATGAAGACAGGGGGGAGAGTTTCAAACTGCTTTTTCATGATAAAAATTTATTTTTCGGCTAATAAACCCAATTACAAAGTTTCTTAAAATCGCCTGGATTATTGATTTCTGCAATAAAAATTTTAACGACAGTGACACTTTAAGCATACAATATACATACTAGCGACATCTAGTGGGAAAACTTTGGTACGACTGCATCACCACTTCTACTTAGAGTACAGGCTTTGCAAAGGGTATATACATCAGCAAGACCCATGGTGGGACACCACATTTTGCACCCAACTTCATCACTGCCCCTAAGCTATTATGACATCACTAACTGTCTGGAGAACTACAACTCCCAGCTGTCCCTGCACAACAACTGTCATCTCCCATGGGCACAGCCATATTGGTTGTCACTGAGTTTTCCTGGGGAACAGATATAACTGTTATGGCTATGCATATATTTGGGGGCAGGGACATAACTATAGGGGTCTGGAAGCCACATGAGACGATACCATGCTAGACAGGGGTCTTGTTGCAGATTTTGCATTAGAACCCAGAAGCTGCGGGTTCCACCTGTGTGTGGGGGAGGCGAGGGGCCTGCAGGGGACGGGGCAGCAATGGGGGGGGCGGGGGGTGGTAACAGGTTATATACCTCTATAGTGGTTCTTGGTCTCTGCCCAGCAGATTGGCGCCCTCTACAGGACAGGACTCTGCATCACGCTGAGCAGCACTGGCTTCCCTCACACGCAGGGGCACATTATACGGTTACATCTCCCCGGGCACCATACATCAAGGTCCTAAGCATTCTCAGCTTCCTTACCTTAGAGGAGAAGAAAACTGCGGCAAGCCCAAGTGGTGAGCAGAAGAAGATGAAAGTCATGATGGAGAGGGCCATGTAGTCCCTGTACTGACGCTGAGGCACGGCCATCACGTACTGCTCTGTAGTGATCACCACGGAGTGGGCTTGTGGCTGGGCTGGCATCGGCCCCGGTGGGGTGTAGTATGGAGGTGGGTAAGAGGGTGGCTGGTTGGGGAAGTCGGGGGGGTACGGTTGCTCTTTGAAGCCATTGTTGGTGTACGGTGGTGGAGGATACATATCGTCTCAGATGGTGGAGAGGAATCATATGGTGATGTGTGGCGGCCTCTCTATATGTATACACCGTGATGGTGATGTCATCATCATGTGATGGATACATCCCCAGCTGCAGGGAACAATGGTCGGCAGGGGAGAGAAGTGTTTGTTACACAGTAGCCCAAGGAGATGTAACAAGGAAATTGTCACCTTATTTCCTTATGTACATATGACAGCATCTATGCTATTGTAGAGCAGTGCCCAGGGTGGCTGATACCAGAGGACAATAGAGATCCCCCATATAGTGTCACACAAACTACAGGTGACAGCCAAATAACAATCATTTCATGAAATGGATAGGCCCGCAGTATTGGGTGCGAGTCGGGGGGTAGTGATGGAGAAGCCGTGTGTGGAGGGGGGGGAGGGGGACCTTTGGACCCGGTGCCTTTAGATGAACCATGAGGGTCATCTAGCGTGAGGTGAGGGGTGCTCATGAAGGTTAGCACGGGTAGTCACTGAGGTGGCACAGGGTGAGAGGTCAGGCCGCCTTGGGAAGGGTCAGTGGGAAATCTTGGGCCGAAGGACACAAACCATAGAGACCACTGCCAGGGCCAAGATCACAGACTGTTGGCTAGTTACAGAATGTGGGTATCCTGAGGCCTAGATGTTATCCGAGGGAGCACTTGGTTAATAACCCTTATGGTAGTAACTGACCATCATGTGACTGCGTAACCACATGACCCCCCATCATGTGACCGCACTGCCATCATGTGACTGTGTGGTGTTCCAGCACAGCATGCTGTTTCTTGGCACCTGTGTAAAGGTTTCTCACAGGTTAACCAGTTGGAGATGTAGTACCTTATTTTCCCCACTAGTTGGCACTACTGTTTTTATGTCTTCTATGCACAGCCTAAGTCAAAAGGGTTAACTGTGTTATACCATGTGTTGTATGCTGACCAGTCACAGGTGCTATTCTTTCTTATCCTATCCTGTCCTTCCTTTCTTTCACACACACTCAGCCCCACCAGTCACCGGAGGGTTTAGAGAGAGCCCCTGTAGGAGGAAGTTCAGACTAGTCTCCAGTGTGAACAGATGTGTGAGAAGCTAGCTTTCAGAGAGACTTTCTTTATGCAAGCAACTACCGCAGTTATGCAGTACTAAGTTCACCGTAGGGGAGAGAAGCCACTTAGGATAACGCTAGACCACACCAGGAACCTCTTTTTTTTTTTCTTTTATTCTTTTCAGAAACCTCTCTAAAAAGTGTCTACGTATCCTACTGTGCAGCACAGGATGACTGGGTAATCTTGAAAGTCTGCTACACCCAGGTAACCGACGACTGGGGCTCGTGCTACCCACCTAGGACGGGTTCTACGCAACTAGGGGGCAGATGGCAGTCAGACTATAGTCGATACGTTAGTATGAGTATTACTCATTTCTTCTTATCTACATTTCAGTTCCGGCAAAGTACATATCCTACATTGGGCAGGGCTCCTCTGGCACAGAACTCTGTCTTATCTACCTGCACCCACGCAAACCACTGTCTACCTATGGTTATTTTTCCCCTCTCTGTGGGTGGCAGTACCGACATCCCGCGTGGGTGAACTACCACTCCAGGTTGTGGTGACAAGTTAACCCTGCACTTATTATTGTCCACTATTGTCCAATCCTTGAGCTGGGTACCTCACACCACACCAACCTATCACACGCTCAAGGATAGGTTGTACTAGAAGATTCCCCACCAATGGGAGCTTAGTCCTGTCCTCTTCTATAAAGTTCCCTGTAGGTTTCTGGTGGGCAGTCTAGTTCAGAGTAGTCTAGTCAGTATAGAGAGTATACACATTTTGTTGTTCCTGTTGAAGGCCAGGTCCCCCGACAGGGACTCTATGACAGATTCAGTATTCTTCTTAAGTAACTTTACAAGTACTATGCGGTGCTAAAAGCCTAAGGATGGGGTAACTACCATACAGGGATAACCTTACCTATGTCTGGGGTTACTATACTTTTCAAGTCAGGACGTTCCAGTAACTAAAGAGGTTCATCTGCAGAGGAGCAAAGTGCAGATAAAGCCGAAGTACTCCACTGATCTTTGCTCAACCATCTCTGGGAACCTTGAGTGGCTAGCTATGCCCAGTTGTGCAACCCCGGGGCTCAGGCTACCACAACTGGCACACATTGATCTTTCTGTCAGGAAGCGGTATCTTATCCTAAACTGTGAGTATGAGTTTCTTCTATCAAGATATCTACAAAGCCAGTCACCCTGATAGAGTCCTGCTACTAATTAGGCCTCAACCTTCTCACAAGTCAAGCCTAACCAAGCCTTAACCTAATCTACAAACAGAAACACTCCAATATATACCTATATACCTCAAGTATTCTGTGTTGTCCACAAGGGAGAAGGACTATTGTTACCTATTGCACCTTATTGGCAAGTACTGTTTGTTGTGTTGTACTTAAGCTTCACGTAAACTGTTCAACAAGAACTGGACTCTGTGGGTACGCCGTCCTTACACCTACACCTGTTCTGTGTCAGTATACCTGGGGGTGGGCCATACTATTCCTGTCCCCCGTGACAAGTGCCTAGTTGGTACATCCCAACACCTAGCCCACTGCTAACCCCTAGCAACCCCAGGTTACTGCATAGTAACCATTATCCTCATTATACCAGTATGACTCTCTTTAATCATTGTGATACAGCGGAGGGTTTGTTACAGTGTAATAGAGTGAACAGTCCTGTATGGGCTGCTGTATCCTCCTCTCTCCTGATATGCACAGCGCAGGGGTCAGATGGGGTCACACAGGGCTCCGCCCACATCACGGTTTGTTATTAATATGGTCAGAATTATTGTAGAAATCGCTGCTGGATTCACTGTGGAAACTTCCAGACTTCACACTGTATTTTATCAACCAGTGGATGATCCATGAGATCCAGATCATGTGGGTGGTGATCCCCAGGATGAAGCCGATGATGTTCAGCGTGACCGCGGTGTGCGAGTAACGGGAGGCGGCCACCCTGTGCCCGAACCTGATGGAGGAGCGGGTCTGAGGAGAGATGGATACAGGCGTTATCTATCATGGAAGGATAGCTGGAGGATAGCTAGAAGGATAGCTGGAGGATAGCTAGAAGGATAGACGGAGGATAGCTAGAAGGATAGACGGAGGATAGCTAGAAGGATAGACGGAGGATAGCTAGAAGGATAGACGGAGGATAGCTAGAAGGATAGACGGAGGATAGCTAGAAGGATAGACGGAGGATAGCTAAAAGGATAGACGGAGGATAGCTAGAAGGATAGACGGAGGATAGCTAGAAGGATAGACGGAGGATAGCTAGAAGGATAGACGGAGGATACATAGAAGGATAGACGGAGGATACATAGAAGGATAGACGGAGGATACATAGCAGGATAGACGGAGGATACATAGAAGGATAGACGGAGGATACATAGAAGGATAGACGGAGGATAGATAGAAGGATAGACGGAGGATACATAGCAGGATAGACGGAGGATACATAGCAGGATAGACGGAGGATACATAGAAGGATAGACGGAGGATACATAGAAGGATAGACGGAGGATAGATAAAAGGATAGACGGAGGATAGATAAAAGGATAGACGGAGGATAGATAAAAGGATAGACGGAGGATAGATAAAAGGATAGACGTAGCATACATAGCAGGATAGACGGAGGATAGATAGAAGGATAGACGGAGGATAGATAGAAGGATAGACGGAGGATAGATAGAAGGATAGACGGAGGATAGATAGAAGGATAGACGGAGGATACATAGAAGGATAGACGGAGGATAGATAGAAGGATAGATGGAGGATACATAGAAGGATAGATGGAGGATACATAGAATGATAGATGGAGGATAGATAGAAGGATAGATGGAGGATACATAGAAGGATAGATGGAGGATACATAGAAGGATAGATGGAGGATAGATAGAAGGATAGAGGGAGGATACATAGAAGGATAGATGGAGGAGCCGGTCTGAGGAGAGATGGAGGATACATAGAAGGATAGATGGAGGATAGATAGAGGGATGGCTGGAGGATACATAGAAGGATAGACGGAGGATACATAGAAGGATAGACGGAGGATACATAGCAGGATAGACGGAGGATACATAGAAGGATAGCTGGAGGATATATAGAAGGATAGACGGAGGATAGATAGAAGGATAGACGGAGGATACATAGAAGGATAGATGGAGGATACATAGAAGGATAGATGGAGGATAGCTAAAAGGATAGACGGAGGATACATAGAAGGATAGACGGAGGATACATAGAAGGATAGACGGAGGATACATAGAAGGATAGACGGAGGATACATAGAAGGATAGACGGAGGATACATAGAAGGATAGACGGAGGATACATAGAAGGATAGACGGAAGATACATAGAAGGATAGACGGAGGATTCATAGAAGGATAGACGGAGGATACATAGAAGGATAGACGGAGGATACATAGAAGGATAGACGGAGGATACATAGCAGGATAGACGGAGGATACATAGAAGGATAGATAGAGGATAAATAGAAGGATAGATGGAGGATAGATAGAAGGATAGATGGAGGATACATAGAAGGATAGATGGAGGATACATAGAAGGATAGATGGAGGATACATAGGATAGATGGAGGATAGATAGAAGGATAGATGGAGGATAGATAGAAGGATAGATGGAGGATAGATAGAAGGATAGATGGAGGATAGATAGAAGGATAGATGGAGGAGCCGGTCTGAGGAGAGATGGACACAAGCGTTATTCTCAGATTATACGTAGAAAGTCTTCATGTCTCTTATTGGGCACATAGCGTACATGTCCACAGTGCAGAGGGAAAAAGTAAGGTATGCAGGGGAGTAAGTACGACCACCAGATGGCACAGGCTGTACATGACACCTGACTAGTGTTATATGTGTGCTCAGGGCACAGATACAGCTAAAAGCTATGGTTGGGGTGGAGAGTCCCTGGCTCCCTGCCCGTGTTGTACATAGGCCACTGGTTTAGGGATCACTTACTTTATTTCCCTGCACTGTGGATGTTTTCTTTATGTGTTCAAAGAAAAATTGTGTAGTGCGGCTGCAGTGTCCCAGCACCTGTGTGCCACTACTGTACCTGTATGGATGTTGGTCGGCACTGATGTTGTACACGTTGCAGGGTATTCTCTGTATAATAAAGGTGTATACTGCATTTTGGCCACTTGATGGCACTAACTGTTTCTTCTTCAGCGAACACAGACTGAAGGATGCTAAAGGGGTTAGCTGACTATGTGAGACTTGCAGGTGCATGAGAAGTTTGCCAGCCACCTCCCTACCTATCACAGCCCTGTGTAAGCTCCTTGCAGATAGATAGATAGATAGATAGATAGGAGATAGATAGGAGATAGATAGATAGATAGAAGATAGATAGATAGATAGATAGATAGGAGATAGAGAGAGAGATAGATAGATAGATAGATAGATAGATAGATAGATAGATAGATAGGAGATAGATAGGAGATATGAGATAGATAGATAGATAGATAGGAGATAGATAGATAGATAGATAGATAGATAGATAGATAGATAGATAGGAGATAGATAGATAGATAGATAGATAGGAGATAGATAGATAGATAGATAGGAGATAGATAGATAGATAGATAGATAGATAGATAGATAGATAGATAGATAGATAGGAGATAGATAGATAGGAGATAGATAGATAGGAGATAGATAGATAGATAGATAGATAGATAGATAGATAGATAGGAGATAGATAGATAGATAGATAGATAGGAGATATGAGATAGATAGATAGATAGATAGATAGGAGATATGAGATAGATAGATAGATAGATAGATAGGAGATAGATAGATAGATAGATAGGAGATAGATAGATAGATAGATAGGAGATAGATAGATAGGAGATAGATAGATAGATAGATAGATAGATAGATAGATAGGAGATAGATAGATAGATAGATAGATAGATAGATAGGAGATAGATAGATAGATAGATAGATAGATAGATAGATAGATAGGAGATAGATAGATAGATAGATAGATAGGAGATAGATAGATAGGAGATGGATAGGAGATAGATAGATAGATAGATAGATAGATAGATAGATAGATAGGAGATAGATAGATAGATAGATAGGAGATAGATAGATAGATAGATAGATAGATAGGAGATAGATAGATAGATAGATAGATAGATAGATAGATAGATAGGAGATAGATAGATAGATAGGAGATAGATAGATAGGAGATAGATAGATAGGAGATAGATAGATAGATAGATAGATAGATAGATAGATAGATAGGAGATAGATAGGAGATATGAGATAGATAGATAGATAGATAGATAGATAGATAGATAGATAGGAGATAGATAGATAGATAGATAGGAGATAGATAGATAGGAGATAGATAGATAGGAGATAGATAGATAGATAGATAGATAGGAGATAGATAGGAGATATGAGATAGATAGATAGATAGATAGATAGGAGATAGATAGATAGATAGATAGATAGGAGATAGATAGATAGATAAATAGATAGATGATAGATAGATAGATAGGAGATAGATAGATAGATAGGAGATAGATAGATAGATAGATAGATAGATAGATAGGAGATAGATAGATAGATAGATAGATAGATAGATAGATAGATAGGAGATAGATAGGAGATAGATAGATAGATAGATAGATAGATAGGAGATAGATAGGAGATAGATAGATAGATAGATAGATAGGAGATAGATAGATAGATAGGAGATGGATAGGAGATAGATAGATAGATAGATAGATAGATAGGAGATAGATAGATAGATAGATAGATAGATAGATAGGAGATAGATAGATAGATAGATAGATAGATAGATAGATAGATAGATAGGAGATAGATAGGAGATAGATAGATAGATAGATAGATAGGAGATAGATAGATAGATAGATAGATAGGAGATAGATAGGAGATAGATAGATAGATAGATAGATAGATAGATAGATAGGAGATAGATAGGAGATAGATAGATAGATAGATAGATAGATAGGAGATAGATGATAGGAGATAGGTAGGAGATAGATAGATAGGAGATAGATAGATAGATAGGAGATAGATAGATAGATAGGAGATAGATAGGAGATAGATAGATAGATAGATAGATAGATAGATAGATAGGAGATAGATAGATAGATAGATAGATAGATAGGAGATAGATAGGAGATAGATAGATAGATAGATAGATAGATAGATAGATCCGGACACACAGGATATGGATACATTGGTGATAAATGGAAAAGCTAACATGTGTGTCTGTATATACAGTATATAGGTGGGGGTTTTGTGTACAGGGATTTGCTCTCTGCTGCGCTCCCTGTAGAACGTGTTATTCCAGTATAATCTGCCGCCATTGGTCGGTTCTTTTCTCTCCTATTCTTCTTGGTTTGAGTTCTTACATTGCTGCAGGGTGACGGCACAGCCATGGGCACAATCACATAGCCTCACCCCCCACGCTGCCGCCGCTCTGCCTGTCACTCTTTACTGTACCTCTTGCATTCCTTTCATGAATCAGGAAGCTCAGGATGAACAGTGAGGAAGCTGAAGATACATGAAGCCCTTTGATTGGTTGTAGGTGCCCCCGTCCTCCCCGTACTTACCTTGGTAGAAAATACCAGCGCTGTGATGCCAAGGATGAGGTTGCAGAAGAGCAGGTTGGCGATGGACCAGTAGAGGTGATCCTTGATCTCCGGGGGGTAGGGAGCCATCATGTAGGGTTCACGGGTCACTACAAAAGCCGGGGGCTGGGCTGGGAATAGGTCATGGTCCCCGCTGTAGCCTGAGTTGTAGGAGTACGGTGGCGGGTTGCCCCGGTTGGTGTTGGTCACTGGGTACATGTGATAGGGGGTATATTCGGGGGGAGGCGGCTGGGGGTCCCTCTTGTTACCGTCCTTCTTGGCCATCTCAATGTTCTCGTCCATGTCCCAGGAGGAGGTCATCCAGGATGGGACCCCAGGCTCCTGCACTCTGGAGGATGGCCGCCCCCATCCTGTACAGTCACCGGGAGGCGCCACCCTTCTACACTTTCCATTGTTGACTCTTTACTCTTCTGACCTGGAAAATTTCTGAGGTAAATAAACCTAAAATCAACAGATTGACAACATTGATCTGTCTGAAGACGCTTAAAGGGCCCCCACCCCCAAAATAGGACCCCTAAAGTGAGAACAGCTTCACACGACCCTGGCAGTGCCAAACTGATGGGCAAAACTGCCCCCGCACCAGGCACACAGACGGAGGGGCCAGTCAAGATGGCAGACGATAGCCCCGCCTCCCTGACCTCATCTTCTACCCCGCCTCCCTTACAGAGCCTATTACACGGATCGATAAACGCACGGCCAGGATTCGTGATGTTCTGGCCGTTGGCCGCGCACGTCTCATTACACGTAGAGATGGCGGAGTAGCTTATAACATGTGTAAAGAGAGTAATGAGTAAACCTATGTGTGTTATACAGGGAGATGGCGGGGGAGGTGGTGGGTAACCTCCACATGAAATAAAACCTTCAGCCGTAAGAGCCGATCTCGCTGATCCGCAGATCCTTCCCACAACACTGATTTATCATGCCGCCATTTACACACATCGCCATCGGCCGCACAAATAATCCAACCAGCCTAAGCGCCAACGTCTCCTCACTTATTTACTGATCGCTGATCAGTGGGGGTATAGGAATAGATATAACTTCCTGTCTTGTCTCTCACTTCCTCTCTCTCACACAAGAAGATCTGGAGAAAAACGTACCGCAGCCTCAGGGAGTATAATCATGTCACGTCACACTTATGTGATCACATTCACCTCAGCTGTTATATAATAGTGCCGTATCAGCTTCTCTATCATGTATGGAGTCAGTATTACCTCAGCTATTATATAATAGTGCCGTATCAGCTTCTCTATCATGTATGGCAGGGGTCCTCAGGTGGTAGACCACGGTCCAAACGCGGACTGCGGAGGCCAGCTGTCCGGACCCCTGCGGCAGCTCAATATATCTGTATACTGAGCTGCGCTGCTCCCAGGAGGGCTATATACTACCGGGGGAGCACCCAGGGGGGCTATATACTACTAGGGGAGCGCACAGGGGGACTATATACTACTGGGGGAGCGCACAGGGGGACTATATACTACTGGAAGAGCACACAGGGGGACTATATACTACTAGGGGAGCGCACGGGGGCCTATATACTACTAAGGGAGCGCACAGGGGGACTATATACTACTGGAGGAGTGCACAGAGGGGCTATATACTACTGGGGGAACACACAGGGGGCTATATACTACTGGGGGAGCGCACAGGGGGTCTATATACTACTAGGGGAGCGTACAGGGGTCTATATACTACTGGTGGAGCAACAGGGGGTCTATATACTACTTGGGAGCGCAAAGGGGTCTCTATACTATTGAGGGAGCACACAGGGGTCTATATACTACTGGGGGAGCACACAGGGGGACTATATACTACTGGGGAGCACACATGGGGACTATATACTACTAGGGGAGAACACAGTGGGGGCTATATACTACTGGGGGAGCGCACAGGGGGACTATATACTACTGGAGAGCGCACGGGGGACTATATACTACTGGGGAAGTGCACATGGGGACTATATACTACTGGAGGAGCGCACAGTGGGGGCTATATACTACTGGGGGAGCGTGCAGGGGGAGCTATATACTACTGGGGGAGCGCACAGGGGAACTATATACTACTGGGGGAGCACACAGGGGTCTATATACTACGGGTTGAGCACACAGGGGGACTATATACTACTGGTGAGCACACCACAGTGGGTCTATATACTACTGGGGGAGCGGACAGGAGTCTATATACTACTGGGGGAGCAACAGGGGGCTATATGCTACTGGTGGAGCAACAGGGGATATATACTACTAGGGGAACACACAGGGGGACTATATACTACTGGGGGAGCGCACAGAGAGACTATATACTACTTGGGAGTGCACAGGGAGACTATATACTACTGGAGGAGCACACAGGGGGGGCTATAAACTACTGGGGGAGCGCACAGTGGTCTATATACTACTGGGGGAGCAACAGGGGGCTATAAATTACTGGGGGAGCACACAGGGGGACTATATACTACTGGGGGAGTGCACAGGGGTCTGGGCAGAGCTCCTGAGATAACTAGCTCAGGGATTGGTTAGTTGAATATCTGAAGACAGTGGCAGGAAATACACAATCAATAATCAGGTAACCCTTATAGACCTTTGGCAATCAGCCGTGCAGTAGAACAGTGACATCTGGTGGCGGGAGACGGGAGTTGTGTAATACTGACACGTGGTACTGACCTCTACCTGTTTAGAAAAGAGAGGAATCTCCATAAGACAATGAATACTTATAGTTTTACTTGTACGGATCTCAGCTGGTACTCTGGCAGACAAGTGATAGACAATACTTCTCAGGCTCAGCTTTGGTGCTGGGAGCAAGATAGAGACAAACACTTGACACAGTCTCTGTATACAATAGTTACTTATAATAGACTTGACTTTAGTTGTAGTGACTTGGAAGCAGTAGTGGGCTTAGGGCTGGCTTAGGGTAGTGGGATCCTGTCTAGAATATTAGCACCGCAAGCAAAACACCACAAGAACAACACTGCGAGCACAACACCTCAAGCAAAACACCACAAGAACAACACTGTGAGCATAGCACCGTGCTATGCTCACAGTGTTGTTCTTGTGGTGTTTTGCTTGAGGTGTTGTGCTCGCAGTGTTGTTCTTGTGGTGTTTTGCTTGAGGTGTTGTGCTCGCAGTGTTGTGCTGGCGCTGTTTTGCTTGCAGTGTTGTGCTTGCGGTGTTGTGCTCGCAGTGTTGTCCTCACAGTGTTGTGCTCGCAGCAGTGTCGGACTGGCCCACCCTCCGGTGGGCCCCCCAGCTTTAGATCCTACATAAACACTATCTGACATGTTGTTTCTCACTGATTCTTGATTGGTGGGCCCCCCAGGCGCTGTTTTGCTTGCAGTGTTGTGCTTGCGGTGTTGTGCTTGCGGTGTTGTGCTCACGATGTTGTGCAGTGTTGTGCTCTCTGTGTTGTGCTCACGATGTAGTGCTCACAGTGTTGTGTACGTAATGTTGTGCTCACGGTGTTGTGCCTGCGCTGTTGTGCTCACAAAGTTGTGCTTGCGCTGTTGTGTCTGCGCTGTTGTGCTCGCGGTGTTGTGCTCACAGTGTTGTGCTCTCGGTGTTGTCCTCACATTGTTGTGCTTGCAGTGTTGTGCTTGCGGTGTTGTCCTCACAAAGTTGTGCTTGCGCTGTTGTGTCTGCGCTGTTGTGCTCGCGGTGTTGTGCTCACAGTGTTGTGCTCTCGGTGTTGTCCTCACATTGTTGTGCTTGCAGTGTTGTGCTTGCGGTGTTGTCCTCACAAAGTTGTGCTCGCAGTGTTGTGCTCACAGTGTTGTGCTCTCGGTGTTGTCCTCACAGTGTTGTGCTTGCAATGTTGTGTCTGCGCTGTTGTGCTCGCGGTGTTGTGCTCACAGTGTTGTGCTCTCGGTGTTGTCCTCACAGTATTGTGCTTGCGATGTTGTCCTCACAAAGTTGTGCTCGCAGTGTTGTGCTCACAGTGTTGTACCCGCAGTGTTGTGCTCGCGGTGTTGTCCTCACAGAGTTGTGCTCGCAGTGTTGTGCTCACAGAGTTGTGCTTGCGATGTTGTGTCTGTGCTGTTGTGCTCGCGGTGTTGTGCCTGCACGGTTGTGCTCACAGTGTTGTGCTCTCGGTGTTGTCTTTACAGTGTTGTGATTGCAGTGTTGTGCTTGCAGTGTTGTCCTCACAAAGTTGTGCTCGCAGTGTTGTGCTCACAGTGTTGTGCTTGCGATGTTGTGTCTGCGCTGTTGTGCTTGCGGTGTTGTGCCTGTGCTGTTGGACTCACAGTGTTGTGCTTGCAGTGTTGTGCTCGCAGTGTTGTGCTTGCGATGTTGTGTCTGCGCTGTTGTGCTTGCGGTGTTGTGCCTGTGCTGTTGGACTCACAGTGTTGTGCTTGCAGTGTTGTGCTCGCAGTGTTGTGCTCGCAGTGCTGTGCTCTTGGTGTTGTCCTCACAGTGTTGTGCTTGCAGTGTTGTGCTCGCAGTGTTGTGCTCGCAGTGTTGTGCCTGTGCTGTTGGACTCACAGTGTTGTGCTTGCAGTGTTGTGCTCGCAGTGTTGTGCTCGCAGTGTTGTGCCTGTGCTGTTGGACTCACAGTGTTGTGCTCGCAGTGTTGTGCTCTTGGTGTTGTCCTCACAGTGTTGTCATCACAGATTTTTTTGCTTGTTGTGTTGTGCTCACAGAGCTGTGCTTGCGCTGTGTCTCCGCTGTTGTGCTCACAGTGTTGTGCTCTTGGTATTGTGCTCACAGTGTTGTGCTCTTGGTATTGTGCTCACAGTGTTGTGCTCTCGGTATTGTGCTCACAGTGTTGTGCTCTCGGTATTGTGCTCACAGTGTTGTGCTCGTGGTGTTATGCCTCTGCTCTTGTGCTCACAATGTTGTGCTCTCAGTGTTGTGTTCGCAGTATTGTGCTCACAGAGTTGTGCCTGCGCTGTTGTGCCTGTGCTGTTGGGCTCACAGTGTTGTGCCCTCAGTATTGTGCTCGCAGTGTTGTGCTTGCGGTATTGTGCTCGCAGTGTTGTGCTTGCGGTATTGTGCTCGCAGTGTTGTGCTTTCAGTATTGTGCTCGCAGTGTTGTGCTCGCAGTGTTGTGCTTGCGGTGTTGTGCTCACAGTGTTGTCCTCACAGTGTTGTGCTCGCCTGCAGTGTCGGACTGGCCCACCCTCCGGTGGGCCCCCCAGCTTTAGATCCTACATAAACACTATCTGACATGTTGTTTCTCACTGATTCTTGATTGGTGGGCCCCCAGGATCATTTCATCTGGTGGGCCCCATATACCCCAGTCCAACACTGGCTCGCAGTGTTGTGCTCGCAGTGTTGTGCTCGCTGTGTTGTGCTCGCAGTGTTGTGCTCGCTGTGTTGTGCTCGCTGTGTTGTGCTCGCAGTACCACCCACAACACCACCACCAACAACACCTGCAGTACAACCCACACCACCAACATCACCAGCAACACAACACCACCTGCAGTTCCACCCACACCACCACCAACATCACCAGCAACACCACCTGCAGTACCACCCACACCACCACCAACATCACCAGCGATATCACCTGCAGTACAGCCACAACAACATCACCAGCAACACTCCTGCAGTACCACCCACAACACCACCTGCAGTACAACCCACACCACCAACAACATCACCAGCAACACTCCTGCAGTACCACCCACACCACCACCAACATCACCAGCAACACTCCTGCAGTACCACCCACAACAACACCACCTGCAGTACCAGACACAGGACAAGCCACAAATAAATAAAAAATAACCCTGCTGTTAATTCTGGTATAATACAGTTTTATAAAGACAAACCCATAACAAATGAGGAGCCATAGTCTGTGGTCTGACAGGAGTGTATACAGAGGAGCCATAGTCTGTGGTCTGACAGGAGTGTGTACAGAGGAGCTATAGTCTGTGGTCTGACAGGAGTGTATACAGAGGAGCCATAGTCTGTGGTCTGACAGGAGTGTGTACAGAGGAGCCATAGTCTGTGGTCTGACAGGAGTGTATACAGAGGAGCCATAGTCTGTGGTCTGACAGGAGTGTGTACAGAGGAGCCATAGTCTGTGGTCTGACAGGGATGTGCACAGAGGAGCCATAGTCTGTGGTCTGACAGGAGTGTGTACAGAGGAGCCATAGTCTGTGGTCTGACAGGAGTGTGCACAGAGGAGCCATAGTCTGTGGTCTGTCAGGAGTGTGTACAGAGGAGCCATAGTCTGTGGTCTGACAGGGATGTGTACAGAGGAGCCATAGTCTGTGGTCTGACAGGGATGTGTACAGAGGAGCCATAGTCTGTGGTCTGACAGGAGTGTGTACAGAGGAGCCATAGTCTGTGGTCTGACAGGGATGTGTACAGAGGAGCTATAGTCTGTGGTCTGACAGGAGTGTGTACAGAGGAGCCATAGTCTGTGGTCTGACAGGAGTGTGTACAGAGGAGCCATAGTCTGTGGTCTGACAGGAGTGTATACAGAGGAGCCATAGTCTGTACACTGACAGGGATGTGCACAGAGGAGCCATAGTCTGTGGTCTGTCAGGAGTGTGTACAGAGGAGCCATAGTCTGTGGTCTGACAGGGATGTGTACAGAGGAGCCATAGTCTGTGGTCTGACAGGAGTGTGTACAGAGGAGCCATAGTCTGTGGTCTGACAGGGATGTGTACAGAGGAGCTATAGTCTGTGGTCTGACAGGAGTGTGTACAGAGGAGCCATAGTCTGTGGTCTGACAGGAGTGTGTACAGAGGAGCCATAGTCTGTGGTCTGACAGGAGTGTGTAAAGAGGAGCCATAGTCTGTGGTCTGACAGGAGTGTATACAGAGGAGCCATAGTCTGTGGTCTGACAGGAGTGTATACAGAGGAGCCATAGTCTGTGGTCTGACAGGAGTGTGTACAGAGGAGCCATAGTCTGTGGTCTGACAGGAGTGTGTACAGAGGAGCTATAGTCTGTGGTCTGACAGGAGTGTATACAGAGGAGCCATAGTCTGTGGTCTGACAGGAGTGTGTACAGAGGAGCCATAGTCTGTGGTCTGACAGGAGTGTGTACAGAGGAGCCATAGTCTGTGGTCTGACAGGGATGTGTACAGAGGAGCTATAGTCTGTGGTCTGACAGGAGTGTGTACAGAGGAGCCATAGTCTGTGGTCTGACAGGAGTGTGTACAGAGGAGCCATAGTCTGTGGTCTGACAGGAGTGTATACAGAGGAGCCATAGTCTGTGGTCTGACAGGAGTGTATACAGAGGAGCCATAGTCTGTGGTCTGACAGGAGTGTGTACAGAGGAGGTTTTACACCAATACATATAGATGATGCTACAGAAACCCCAGTATCTTCTAGTCAGACATAACGGGGAGAGTGCAGAAAATATATCCGCAACACAGTGAGATCTTACTGAATGGGGATTGATGAGATCCGGCCTAATGTATCCGATCTGACCTGCCCTCTGCTGCATGTACCTAATGTATCCGATCTCCCTGCCCTCTGCTGCATGTTCCTAATGTATCCGATCGCCATGCACTCTGCTGCATGTATCTAATGTATCCGATCTCCTTGCACTCTGCTGCATGTACCTAATGTATCCCCTCTGACCTGACCTCTGCTGCATGTACCTAATGTATCCCCTCTGACCTGACCTCTGCTGCATGTACCTAATGTATCTGATCTCCCTGCCCTCTGCTGCATGTACCTAATGTATCCGATCTCCCTGCACTCTGCTGCATGTTCCTAATGTATCCGATCGCCCTGCACTCTTCTGCAAGTACCTAATGTATCCGATCTCCCTGCCCTCTGCTGCATGTACCTAATGTATCCGATCTCCCTGCACTCTGCTGCATGTTCCTAATGTAACCAATCACCCTGCCCTTTGCTGCATGTACCTAATGTATCCGATCTCCCTGCCCCCTGCTGCATGTACCTAATGTATCTGATCTCCCTGCCCTCTGCTGCATGTACCTAATGTATCCGATCTCCCTGCACTCTGCTGCATGTTCCTAATGTATCCGATCGCCCTGCACTCTTCTGCATGTACCTAATGTATCCAATCTCCCTGCACTCTGCTGCATGTATCTAATGTATCTGATCTCTCTATATTCTGCTCCATGTACCTAATGTATCCAATCTCCCTGCACTCTGCTGCATATACCTAATGTATCTGATCTCTTTGCGCTCTGATGCATGTACCTTATGTATCCGATCTCCCTGACCTCTGCTGAATGTATCTAATCTCCCTGGACTCTGCTGCATGTATCTAATGTATCCGATCTCTCGGCACTCTGCTCCATGTACCTAATGTATCCGATCTTTTTGCACTCTGCTCCATGTACCTAATGTATCTGATCTCCCTGCACTCATGTACCTAATTTATCCATTCTTCCTGCACTCTTCTGCATGTACTTGATGTATCTAATCTCCTTGCACTCATGTACCTTATGTATCTGATCTCCCTGCAGTCATGTATCTAATGCATCTCATCTCCCTGTACTCATGTACCTAATGTATCTGATCTCCCTGCACTCATGTATCTAATGTATCCGATCGCCCTGCACTCTGCTGCATGTACCTAATGTATCCAATCTTTTTGCACTCTGCTCCATGTACCTAATGTATCTGATCTCCCTGCACTCATGTACCTAATTTATCTGATCTCCCTGCACTCATGTACCTAATGTATCTGATCTCCCTGCACTCATGTACCTAATGTATCTGATCTCTCTGCACTCATGTACCTTATGTATCTGATCTCCCTGCAGTCATGTATCTAATGCATCTCATCTCCCTGTACTCATGTACCTAATGTATCTGATCTCCCTGCACTCATGTACCTAATGTATCCGATCTCTCTGCACTCTGCTCCATGTCCCAAATGTATCTGATCTCCCTGTACTCATGTATCTGATGTATCTAATCCCTCTGCTGCATGAAGAGAAGCACAGATATACATGCAGATACAGATTAGCCTCCATTATATTAGAGCATTCTGTCTTCCATCCCTTATGTTGTCACTTTGAGGATTTTTCCATCACTCCAGTGGGCAGGAACCACAGAATTGTCCAAGAACTTCAGTACATGGACCCCATAGGATGAACCCTTGTCCCCCCCCCCCCCCCCCCACCTATAAACAGGTATATGGAGTCGCTCCCTCTCCAGGTGTCACAGCTTCCTCCTCTCTGGAGACTGTCTATAAGATTAAGAGACGTCTTCAAGCTAAGATCTCACTTCTTCTTCTCATTATTAGTGACCTAACAACAAACAGAAGCCCCCGAGGAGGGCGAGGAGGGTGCGGCGGGCGCGGTGCTGCTCCTAGAGGACAGAAAGGCAGGAAGCAATATACACAGAGTGACGTAGAAGGTGAGATAGAACGATGTCAGCATCACATTCATACAGGAGACTGCCGAGGAATATCTCTTCCCTGTGTTGTGGCCTCCTCTCTGGATCTACGAGACAGACAAGAACACTGTCATTACTGCCACATTACAGTACATTATAATAGAGGGATAGAGAGAGAGAGAGAGAGAGAGAGAGATAGATAGATAGATAGATAGATAGATAGATAGATAGATAGATAGATAGATAGATAGATATCCTCTGTTCTTCATGAGATACTCCTGATGGTGGAGATAGACTTTCCCAGAGGATACACCAGGTGGCTACCTCTCGGGATAGACAAAGCTTGTGACAGTTGGTCCGGGCAGACCAGATGGCAATAGTGTCACCAATTCTGACAGTACAGACAATTATGTAGACACAGGGGGATGAAGACACAGGTGCAGGTCATACGGTGCAGTGCACACAAAGCGAGTAACTTAATGCAGGAACAGTGACAGGTGCAAACACAGGTTGGGTCAGGTTCATACTCAGGACAGGAAAATGCAGGTAGACTGGAAGCAGCAGGGAGTACAGGATCAGACAGCAGGAACACTAGGACACCACAGCGGGAACACAGGAACCAGGTTGGATAGGGTAGGAACAAAGAAACCAGGACAGGGAATATAGAAACACTTTTGCACAGAAAACAGAGAAACACCTTTGCAGGACCATAGGACCTTGACGCTCAGGCAGACCACATGTGCACCAGGCCTCCTCTAATGCCTAAACCACAGGTGTGAAGTAATTAAGGCACAGAGCCTTTAAATCTAGGAAAGTTGTGTGCGTCCCCTCTAGAGGCCAGATCTGTACTACATGCAGAGAGGACACAAGCTGCTCCAGGAGGCCAGACCTGAAGGCCTCAAGGACTAGTGGTAGTGAGTGAACGCACTGCAGCTGGGATGCCTGACCTCTGTTACAGAATCTGTTAAGGATGAACGGTTTGAGGATTGATACATGAAAGAAGTTAGGGATCCGCAAGGTGGGTGGTAACTTCAACTTGTAGATGACCTTGTTGATCTTCTGAAGCACCACAAAGAGACCTAGGTAGCGTGAAGCAAACTTGTATGATGGCACATGTAATCAAATGTTCCTCCTCTTGATGTTCACATTCCTCTTCATGCGAGCCATGGATTTAGCTAAAATGCGCCACATCTGCAAAAAATCCTGGACTGTGGCGTTGGCAGCTGGCATATCAGATGGGACTGGCATGGGTAGCGAAACCCAAGAATGAAGACCAAAGACGATCAGAAACGGAGGGGCTCCTGATGACTCACTCACTAACTACATGATTGTTATAACATAACTCTGCTCAAGATGGGCAAGCTTGACAGCGGACGGGAGGCCAAGAAAAGGGATGAAATGGGCGATCTTAGAAAAACGGTCTACCACTATCCAGATCAGTGTTACCAACAGAGGAAGGCAGGTCGGTAATAAAGTCCATCGAATTATGGGGTCGATCTGTGCACAAACTGCAAAAGACATAGTCCTGCACGTCTCTCCTGAAACTAGGTCACCAGTTTTGCCTGGAGATGAGCTCAAGAGTCTTGTGATGACCTGGATGTCCAGCGAATTTGGAATCATGCTTTGGAACCTGCTTTCTCTTAGGACGTGGGACAAATGTCCTTCCAGCTGGAAAACCTTTTACCTGAACCAGGGCTGCTGTGACAATCCGAGATGGCTCTATGATGTGCTGGAGCCCCTTCTCTCGATCTGAAACTTCAAAAGAATGGGACAGAGCGTCCGCTTGAGCGTTCTTCTCTGCAGGTCGATATTTAAGCTTGAAGTCAAAGCAAGAGAACAGGGCCCAATGAGCTTGACGGGGGCTCAGGCGATGGGCAGTCTGGAGGTTGGTTAAGTTCTTATGGACAGTATAAATTACTACCCTCCAGTAGGTACCTCCATTTCTCCAGGGGCAAAGTGTAATTCCTCTCTTACCATTTTGCCCTGGGAATTTCTCTGCCTGAGAAAAGCCCCATCCCCATAGATGAGGCATCCACCACTACACCCCGATAATCTATACAGGGGCACAGCGAACCATCCTTCTTCTTGACAAAGAACCCTGCCCTGGCTCGTGATGAAGATTTTCGGATGAACCCTGTCTCCAAATTTTCCTTTATGTATTTGGACATAGCCTGTGTCTCCCGGAGAGAGAGAGAATAGACCCAACTGCGAGGTGGTGTTAGGATCAGTGGACATGTGCCCGCTATGTCATAGGTTCGTCTACCCTTAAGAGGGTTGTCTAAGCGTATCCTCTGTTTTTCCTCTGATATACTCCTGATGATGGAGATAGACTTTCCCAGAGGATACGCCAGGATACGCTACCTCTTGAGATAGACAAAGCACGTGACAGCCGATCTGGGCAGACCAGATGGCTAGGGTGGAACCACCCGCATTGCCAAGCTGGCAGTACAGACAAATATGCAGACACAGGACACACCGGATGAAAGTAGCGGATCCAGGTGACAGATGCTGGGGACTAAGACACAGGTGCAGGTCACATGGTGCAGTGCACACAAAGTGATAACTTGATGCAGGAACAGTAGCAGGTACAAACACGGGTTGGGTCAGGTTCACACTCAGGACAGAAACATTCAGCTGGGAGTGCAGGATCAGACAGCAAGAACACTAGGACAGAAGGACTCCACAGCGGGAACACAGGAACCAGGCTGGATAGGACAGGAACCAGGACAGAAAATTCAGGAATACTTTTGCACAGCAAACTGAGAAAAACCTTTGCAGGACCATAGGACCTTCATGCTCAGGTAGAGCACATGTGCACCAAGCCTCTTTAAGTGCCACAGGTGCGGAGTAATTAAGGCACAAGAGCCTTTAAATCAAGGAAAGTTGTGTGTGTGTCCCCTCTAGAGGCCAGATCCGTACTACATGCAGAGAGGACACAAGATGCTCCAGGAGGCCAGACCTGAAGGAATAGTGGCAGTGAGTGAACGCACAGTGGCTGGGACGCCCCACCGCCGTTACAGATAGATAGGAGATAGTTACATAGATAGATAGATAGGGAGGGAGGGAGGGAGATAGATAGGAGATAGATAGTTAGATAGATAGATAGATAGGGAGGGAGATAGATAGATAGATAGATAGATAGATAGATAGATAGGAGATAGATAGATAGATAGATAGATAGATAGATAGATAGATAGGAGATAGATATGAGATAGATAGGAGATAGATAGGAGATAGATAGATAGGAGATAGATAGATAGATAGATAGGAGATAGATAGATAGGAGATAGATAGATAGGAGATAGATAGATAGATGATAGATAGGAGATAGATAGATAGATAGGAGATAGATAGATAGATAGATAGATAGATAGATAGGAGATAGATAGATAGATAGATAGATAGGAGATAGATAGATAGATAGATAGATAGGAGATAGATAGATAGATAGATAGATAGATAGATAGATAGATAGATAGGAGATAGATATGAGATAGATATGAGATAGATAGATAGATAGGAGATAGATAGATAGATAGATAGATAGATAGATAGGAGATAGATAGATAGATAGATAGGAGATAGATAGATAGATAGGAGATAGATAGGAGATAGGAGATAGATAGATAGATAGATAGATAGATAGATAGGAGATAGATAGATAGATAGATAGATAGATAGGAGATAGATATGAGATAGATATGAGATAGATAGATAGATAGATAGATAGATAGATAGGAGATAGATAGATAGATAGATAGATAGATAGATAGATAGATAGGAGATAGATAGATAGATAGGAGATAGATAGGAGATAGGAGATAGATAGATAGATATATAGATAGATAGATAGATAGATAGGAGATAGATAGATAGATAGATAGATAGGAGATAGATAGATAGATAGATAGGAGATAGATAGATAGATAGATAGGAGATAGATAGATAGATAGGAGATAGATAGATAGATAGGAGATAGATAGAATTATGTAATGCAGTAATACTGATATATGTTGCCCCCTCCCGGCCCCGGTATATCTCACCATCATAGATAACACCAGAGGAAAGATCCCGAGCGGGGGGCAGAGGATGAAGTTGATCACAGAGAACATCATATAACTGGGGTAATGTCCATGTCGGATGTGTGAAGCTGCTGGTGTGACCTCTGGATGCGGTTGTGGTGATGGTGGAGGATATGGCGGTGTCACATAGACCTCTGGATGCGGTTGTGGTGATGGTGGAGGATATGGCGGTGTCACATAGACCTCTGGATGCGGTTGTGGTGATGGTGGAGGATATGGCGGTGTCACATAGACCTCTGCAGCAGCTTGTGATGGAGGAGAGTTGGGTGGCGGTGTAGGGTCTTCTGGTGAGTATGGAGGCGGCAGGTCCCAGTAATCCGGAGGACGCAGCCCATACAGTGATGCTATAGGAGATGCTGAAATCCTGGCCGCCCCCCCATCAGATGGCGGGAAATAATCCCCCTGGAAGGCGGCGTTGTAGATGCAGTAGAAGTGATAGTGCTGGCCGGGTGGGGGCAGCTCCTCATACGGTGGCGGCGGTGGAGGGGGCCCATCTCCGGACATCTCCTGGAGGACCCACAATACCGGCTACTTCCTCCTCAATACATGGAGGCCTGAGGCTCTGCTACACCTCACACCCACTATGTCAAGAATGTCACTCTCAATCACTTAAAGGGGAAGGAGACCATTTCTATGTACACGCATATATCGTAGCAGAGGTTCCCAAACTTATTTGGCCTCCTGGTCTGTACTGAGAAGTCTTCCCTCTATAATGGGGTACTCCAGCTCCTAACTCCTAACCACAAGATAAGGCTTAAGTGTCTGATCATGGGGGGGGGGGGGGGGGGGGGGGGTCATTTATCTGTGAGTAGATAAGTATGTGAACCCCTGGTGTCAGTATATAGTGTGACCCCCATGTGCAGCGATAACTGCGACTAAACCCTCCTGGTGATTGGTGATCAGTCCTGCACCCTCATTTATGGCAGAACCGGCAGCGCGACGAGAAGGAGGTTACAGTGCGGTGAGGAGGAGGTTACAGTGCGGTGAGGAGCAGGTTACAGTGCGGTGAGGGGCAGGTTATAGTGCGGTGAGGAGGAGGTTACAGTGCGGTGAGGAGGAGGTTACAGTGCGGTGAGGAGGAGGTTACAGTGCGGTGAGGAGGAGGTTACAGTGCGGTGAGGAGGAGGTTACAGTGCGGTGAGGAGCAGGTTACAGTGCGGTGAGGGGCAGGTTACAGTGCGGTGAGGGGCAGGTTACAGTGCGGTGAGGGGCAGGTTACAGTGCGGTGAGGAGGAGGTTACAGTGCGGTGAGGAGGAGGTTACAGTGCGGTGAGGGGCAGGTTACAGTGCGGTGAGGGGCAGGTTACAGTGCGGTGAGGAGGAGGTTACAGTGCGGTGAGGAGGAGGTTACAGTGCGGTGAGGAGCAGGTTACAGTGCGGTGAGGGGGAGGTTACAGTGCGGTGAGGAGGAGGTTACAGTGCGGTGAGGAGGAGGTTACAGTGCGGTGAGGAGGAGGTTACAGTGCGGTGAGGAGCAGGTTACAGTGCGGTGAGGAGGAGATTACAGTGCGGTGAGGAGGAGGTTACAATGCGGTGAGGAGGAGGTTACAGTGCGGTGAGGAGGAGGTTACAGTGCGGTGAGGAGGAGGTTACAGTGCGGTGAGGGGGAGGTTACAGTGCGGTGAGGAGCAGGTTACAGTGCGGTGAGGAGGAGGTTACAGTGCGGTGAGGAGCAGGTTACAGTGCGGTGAGGAGGAGGTTACAGTGCGGTGAGGGGCAGGTTACAGTGCGGTGAGGAGGAGGTTACAGTGCGGTGAGGAGGAGGTTACAGTGCGGTGAGGAGCAGGTTACAGTGCGGTGAGGGGGGAGGTTACAGTGCGGTGAGGAGGAGGTTACAGTGCGGTGAGGAGGAGGTTACAGTGCGGTGAGGAGGAGGTTACAGTGCGGTGAGGAGGAGGTTACAGTGCGGTGAGGAGCAGGTTACAGTGCGGTGAGGAGGAGGTTACAGTGCGGTGAGGAGGAGGTTACAGTGCGGTGAGGAGGAGGTTACAGTGCGGTGAGGAGGAGGTTACAGTGCGGTGAGGAGGAGGTTACAGTGCGGTGAGGAGGAGGTTACAGTGCGGTGAGGGGCAGGTTACAGTGCGGTGAGGAGGAGGTTACAGTGCGGTGAGGAGCAGGTTACAGTGCGGTGAGGAGGAGGTTACAGTGCGGTGAGGAGGAGGTTACAGTGCGGTGAGGAGGAGGTTACAGTGCGGTGAGGAGGAGGTTACAGTGCGGTGAGGAGGGGGTTACAGTGCGGTGAGGGGCAGGTTACAGTGCGGTGAGGAGGAGGTTACAGTGCGGTGAGGGGCAGGTTACAGTGAGGTGAAGAGGAGGTTACAGTGCGGTGAGGAGGAGGTTACAGTGCGGTGAGGAGGAGGTTACAGTGCGGTGAGGAGGAGGTTACAGTGCGGTGAGGGGCAGGTTACAGTGCGGTGAGGAGGAGGTTACAGTGCGGTGAGGAGGAGGTTACAGTGCGGTGAGGAGGAGGTTACAGTGCGGTGAGGAGGAGGTTACAGTGCGGTGAGGAGGAGGTTACAGTGCGGTGAGGAGGAGGTTACAGTGAGGTGAGGAGGAGGTTACAGTGCGGTGAGGAGCAGGTTACAGTGCGGTGAGGAGGAGGTTACAGTGCGGTGAGGAGGAGATTACAGTGCGGTGAGGAGGAGGTTACAGTGCGGTGAGGAGCAGGTTACAGTGCGGTGAGGAGGAGATTACAGTGCGGTGAGGAGGAGGTTACAGTGCGGTGAGGAGGAGGTTACAGTGAGGTGAGGAGGAGATTACAGTGAGGTGAGGAGGAGGTTACAGTGCGGTGAGGAGGAGGTTACAGTGCGGTGAGGGGCAGGTTACAGTGCGGTGAGGGGGAGGTTACAGTGCGGTGAGGAGGAGGTTACAGTGCGGTGAGGGGGAGGTTACAGTGCGGTGAGGGGGAGGTTACAGTGCGGTGAAGGGGAGGTTACAGTGCGGTGAGGAGGAGGTTACAGTGCGGTGAGGAGGGGGTTACAGTGCGGTGAGGGGGAGGTTACAGTGCGGTGAGGAGGAGGTTACAGTGGGGTGAGGAGGAGGTTACAGTGCGGTGAGGAGGAGGTTACAGTGCGGTGAGGAGGAGGTTACAGTGAGGTGAGGAGGAGGTTACAGTGCGGTGAGGAGGAGGTTACAGTGCGGTGAGGAGGAGGTTACAGTGCGGTGAGGAGGAGGTTACAGTGCGGTGAGGGGGAGGTTACAGTGCGGTGAGGAGGAGGTTACAGTGGGGGTGAGGAGGAGGTTACAGTGCGGTGAGGAGGAGGTTACAGTGCGGTGAGGAGGAGGTTACAGTGAGGTGAGGAGGAGGTTACAGTGCGGTGAGGAGGAGGTTACAGTGCGGGGAGGAGGAGGTTACAGTGCGGTGAGGAGGAGGTTACAGTGCGGTGAGGGGCAGGTTACAGTGCGGTGAGGAGGAGGTTACAGTGCGGTGAGGAGGAGGTTACAGTGCGGTGAGGGGCAGGTTACAGTGCGGTGAGGAGCAGGTTACAGTGCGGTGAGGAGGAGGTTACAGTGCGGTGAGGAGGAGGTTACAGTGCGGTGAGGAGGAGGTTACAGTGGGGGTGAGGAGGAGGTTACAGTGCGGTGAGGAGGAGGTTACAGTGCGGTGAGGAGCAGGTTACAGTGCGGTGAGGAGGAGGTTACAGTGCGGTGAGGAGGAGGTTACAGTGAGGTGAGGAGGAGGTTACAGTGAGGTGAGGAGGAGGTTATAGTGCGGTGAGGAGCAGGTTACAGTGCGGTGAGGAGGAGGTTACAGTGGGGGTGAGGAGGAGGTTACAATGCGGTGAGGAGCAGGTTACAGTGCGGTGAGGAGCAGGTTACAGTGCGGTGAGCGGCAGGTTACAGTGCGGTGAGGAGGAGGTTACAGTGCGGTGAGGAGGAGGTTACAGTGAGGTGAGGAGGAGGTTACAATGCGGTGAGGAGGAGGTTACAGTGCGGTGAGGAGGAGGTTACAGTGCGGTGAGGAGGAGGTTACAGTGCGGTGAGGAGGAGGTTACAGTGCGGTGAGGAGCAGGTTACAGTGCGGTGAGGAGCAGGTTACAGTGCGGTGAGCGGCAGGTTACAGTGCGGTGAGGAGGAGGTTACAGTGAGGTGAGGAGGAGGTTATAGTGCGGTGAGGAGGAGGTTACAGTGCGGTGAGCGGCAGGTTACAGTGCGGTGAGGGGCAGGTTACAGTGCGGTGAGGAGCAGGTTACAGTGCGGTGAGGAGGAGGTTACAGTGCGGTGAGGAGGAGGTTACAGTGCGGTGAGGGGCAGGTTACAGTGCGGTGAGGAGGAGATTATAGTGCGGTGAGGAGGAGGTTACAGTGCGGTGAGGAGGAGGTTACAGTGCGGTGAGGAGGAGGTTACAGTGCGGTGAGGAGGAGGTTACAATGCAGTGAGGAGGAGGTTACAGTGCGGTGAGGAGGAGGTTACAGTGGGGGTGAGGAGGAGGTTACAGTGCGGTGAGGGGCAGGTTACAGTGCGGTGAGGAGGAGGTTACAGTGCGGTGAGGGGGAGGTTACAGTGCGGTGAGGAGGAGGTTACAGTGCGGTGAGGAGGAGGTTACAGTGGGGTGAGGAGGAGGTTACAGTGCGGTGAGGAGGAGGTTACAGTGCGGTGAGGAGGAGGTTACAGTGCGGTGAGGAGGAGGTTACAGTGCGGTGAGGAGGAGGTTACAGTGCGGTGAGGGGCAGGTTACAGTGCGGTGAGGAGGAGATTACAGTGCGGTGAGGAGGAGGTTACAGTGCGGTGAGGAGGAGGTTACAGTGCGGTGAGGAGGAGGTTACAATGCAGTGAGGAGGAGGTTACAGTGCGGTGAGGAGGAGGTTACAGTGAGGTGAGGAGGAGGTTACAGTGCGGTGAGGGGCAGGTTACAGTGCGGTGAGGAGGAGG